>NC_051212.1:51846320-51851320 GCF_015220715.1 Pygocentrus nattereri
TGGACAGGCTGCTGACTGGCTACAGCTGCTAAAAGAGAACCCTATGCTGGAGTAACAAACACATCAACACCACATAGGGGCTAAAGTGGCATTCCAGCCTACAAATAGCTTTTAATATATCATTTGTGTTGTTATGCGAATTTTGTAGTGCAGTTTTGCATCCCTCGTCCTCGTCAGTATGACAGAATATCATTTTTTTTTGTCTGTTTTCGTCAATGTGCTCTCACTACAATACCCAGCATGCATTACACAAATAAATTGTGGCCACAGTGTAGCCACTGTGGTCATAAATACAGCCATGATATTTTGCTTCCTAGTAGTAATGTTTTTTTTTTTTTTTTATTGCAGTACATTTCTAATGGCCTGTGCAGCATTATATCAGTGGATATACAGTGTATACAGTTTATTTGGGGCGTTTTTCTGATGTTTTAGCCCATTTTTGATCTTAAAACAAGTGGGAGAAAATGTCAGAAGTTCCAGCTGAAGCAGGCTTTAGAGATTGTACATGTAATGTAAATAACTATGCAGTTATTATTTATTTGTGTTTACATAGGATAACAAAACACTTAAAGCCTTGGGTTCACTACACGACTTTTAAAGTCTGAACAGATTATAAAAACACTGGGAATCTCACACTGTCGGACTGGTTTTTGCTGGGTTTTTTATTTTTTTTTGCAATTGAAATATTGGGGATCACACACTAAACGGTTGGGGATCACACACTACTCAACTTTTCAGCTGTTGCTGAACCGAATGGAACTCACTGAACTCTCGCTAACCCTTGCATTCTCCCGTCCCTAGTAGACGCAAACAAACACGGAACGTCTCGCTGCTGCTGTTGTTTTCTCTGCCGTTTGCATTGAAGCAGCAGGTGAACATTTTTATTTAAAAATGTGATCCAGCTGGTATTTTTAGAGTTTTAAATGCACATAAACTCGGTTGTGCCTTAAACTCAGCTCATTAAAAAATCTTCGCTTCACACGTGAGAGACTTTTCACCATTTTTGTTTGTTTACTTTCTGTATTTTCTTCTTTCATTGGCTGTTACAGGAGTCTATTCAGACCGAGTCGTCACCCCGTTTACACTAGACGACGCTCAGAGTCGGGTCGGGAACATCAAACGTTTGATGAACTCCGACTGAGCAGAAACACAACTGGGAGGCCAAAAATCTGGGCCCTCACACGCGACTCAGTTCTCTCTCCAACCCAAAATCCTGCAGACTAGACCCGACTAGCACAGACTCGGCCAGACTGAGAGTCGGGGCTAAAATCAGGGTAAAAATCATGACGAGTAACCCTTTAAGTCAAATTCTAGCACCTAATCTGTATGGTCGGTTAGATACCAGGTTTTCTACAGGACACGACAAGTTTGAGCATGTGTAATGGAGCAGTGTGAAAACTGAGCTTCAGCTGAGGAACCTCCATCACATCCTCCACCCCCATCCCCACCAGCAGCGCTTCAGAGAGGTGCTGCTGATTGGTGCTCCCTCCCGCTGAGCCCGGGACTCTATTACTGACCCCACGCCGGCACCATCAAAGCCTTTGATCCCTCAGCATCACCTGAGGAAGAGGAGCAGGGTTAATGGCACACTCTCTCTTACTGTTTCTTATTTTTAATCTATATATCTTTCTCTCTCTATCTCTCTCTCAGCCTCCGCAGTCCATCCTTTCTCATTACAGTGGCATGTTTCGAAAAGCCCAGCTCACAGCCCATCTCAAAGGAGAGAGGCTGGAGAGAAGCCGCTGCCCTTTCCCTCCCTCCTCTTTTGATTAAGTCTTTGTGAGTTCACAGCTGTTCTTGTGCTGGAGGATGTCGAGGCCCAGCAATTCAAACAGATGTTCAGGGAAATTCCACAGATTTTTTTTTTTATTTTTATTTCTGCTTAATTAAATGGTTAAGATGTACACATAGTCATTCGGAGAGGCTCTGCTCTAGAGAAACACATTGAGTTGGAATGTTTTCACAGTGGTGGTGATGGGAACCAGACGTCTGAAGAGCTGAATGCTTTTATGAGCTGCCTCACAGAAAGTTATTACATGAAATGGTTATGAATTCACTGCTTGAAGCCTGCAACGATGTTTTACGATTGTTTTACGTTTGATTTACGATTGTTTTCAGGCACTTTTTGCCTAAAATCTTTTTAAAAAAAAAGAAAGATGTACTGTGCGAAAGTCTTAGGCACCCAAGACACAATCTTGACACAAAATCTATTTATTTGTTTAGTTTGTATTTATTTGCTGAGAAAAGTGTCAGTATTTGAATAAACAAGATTTATAGAATATTAATAATGATTATATATAATAAATAGTGATTTTCTGGATGTTAGAGTGTTTGTTTAACCATCTCCAAGCCGCTCCTCGAGGAAGCCCAGTATTATATGTAGTAAAAAGCAGCTCCTGGTTTGACCAATCAGTGCTCAGTAAATTGAGCTCATGATGTAATTGATGATGTTAACGAGTCTCTGTGGCGGCTGTGAAGGTGTCAAGGAAACCAAGAAATTCTTGTTAGTTTTTATTGTTTTGATGTTTATTTGAATTATGAATACGACTTTATTCTAATGTTTATTGTGATAAACTCACTGCTGAGGTCAACTGTTTAAAAATGAGCTTGGATGCCTAAATCTTTTGCACAGTGCTGTAGGTGGAGGGTAAAATAGTCCCCAAAGAAAACTTAGTTTTTTCAGATTTACCCCTATTTTACCGTCATGAACATTAAATATAGAAAGTAGAAGAAGACATATGGAGGTTCTGAAGCTCTAAATTATTATGTATAACTCACATTTTTAATTAATTAAAAAATTAATTAATTAATTGGAATTTACCATTACAGTGATACGCAAAAAAATACATGATTTTACTCTTTGACTTTTTTAATCTTACACATTTCCATCATACAAACACAGTGGTATGCAAAAGTTTCTGCACCCCGGTGAAATTACATGATCAAACACACATCACATGCTAACAGTCACATGCTAACATGCTAGTCACGATACAACAATACGCTGCAATACAGTATTAAAGCAATAAACCACAGCAGGCCGTGCATTACTGCAGTTTTATGATGGGAACAGTGTTCTTAGGCACGACGACGAAGCCAAGCAACCACATTCATTCGCTCATTTCATGAACTATTTTAACTTTTGTCGTATAACAATGAACATATGATAGCGCTGCGCTGTTTAATTCTAAAACATTCGCTTTAGAACTTCTTTTTGGTCACCAAATCACCACCGCGAGTCCAACGGTGCCCTCGTCTCACGCTGGGGCTGAGTCTCCAACGGCTCCCTCCTCCCTACATAGTGCACTACGTAGGAGTTTAAATACTGGATCCTGCAGCCCAACAGAGCATTATATAGCTAAGAAATAGTCATTTGGGGCTCAGACACATCCACACTCGATAAATGATGCACTGCTTGGCTGTGGCGACTAGAATTTCTAAACGTTCATAGCTAGAACAGAGCCGTTTGGGATTCAGCCTGGGTTTGACGCGACTTCTGACTGAAACATGAACGTTTGAAGTGTGCAAGACATTCACGTGGCATTTTTAGTCTTTTATACTGACATTTTCAAACCTGTGATATTTATAATGGAGATGTTTAGGCTGTTGGCTCTTTTAGCTTGTTAGCTAGCTGACCAGCCCAGTTCTGGTTAAGAACATAAGTTGCCCCTCAATTTAAACAAAAACAGGTTCTTACTTTGTCAGTACCAGTGAGAGCATGTGAGTCATTCCATTAGCAGCACAAGGTCTTTTTTTCTTTGTCATGGCCCAGTAATACAGAGTTCAGTTGTTGTGAGGCGGTCATAGCTGCGCATATATCGTGGATTTTACAATGGCTTTGAACGAGGCTCAGCCAATCAGTTTTTAGGACCACTATCCATTTCCTAAAATACCAATTAAACACATATGTTGTTGCATCTGTGCAAATATGACCTGGTTGATGGATGGCACTTGTTGTAAGTTAGATTTTTGGCCAAACTATCGCTTTAAGAATGCCCCCGATTTCATCCAGCCATCTGAGAAGGCTTTTATAGTAACATTTTCAGTTGCTGTGTTCGCAGTCTGCCCCCAGGACGGAGGAGGGAGGGCAGATTAAATTTTGTCGTATTGGAGAAATGTGCTCCCTCAGAGCAGAATCCCAGAAGTCAATGCACTGCTGTGAAGACACACTGAGGGAGCAGTTCACGTCGAGTCTTCTAAATTGAATTCTCGCTTTGCACTCAATAGAAGCACTCGTATTGTATGTACAGCTGAAAAAAGGGCTTTGTCTGACTCCACAACCCGGAGGTAAGTAGCCGAGGGAGCCGTATCACTGTCTAAAGCATTTTTTTGCGCATGTTATTAGCAGGTAATCAAAAGACAGCACTGTGCAATAACTACTGCATCTCTTGTGTCAGCCTGGCTCTCTCTGCGGGAGACAAGGTTATCCACATGGTGAAGACTGAGCACACTACGCGCCCTCCAAGATACAAGGCCTTCTTTTATTTATTTCTTTTTTTCAGCACTAAACCTGATTACTTTTCACTCCTTGTGATCATTGTTCTCACCCAAGTCCCGTCTCCAAGCAAATTCTTATTTGTAACGTCGGCGGTTTGATGCCGCACTTCTGTGACTATAGAAAGTGAAAGATTAAGGAAAGGAAAGGAAAGACATTTGCTTTACTCAGGGATCTGACTTGTTCGCCTACTGTTTTCTCCAGCGTCGGTGTAGGCAAAGGAAACGCAGCGTTACTTTCTCTGAATTATTTATCAAAATGTTCCGCTTTTTTAGTGCTGGGTTATCATAGCGGTTTACATCCAGAGAGATTTGTAGGTCTGTGACAGCATAAGTTTTAAACATCTCATGACAGGTTGCACTATATACAGCCAAATGTTAAAGAAACTAATGCAATGTGATTATATTTTTGATTAGTTATGCGATTAATTACATTTGTTTGATTTACATTCTCTATCAATAGGTTTGAATCTGCACTGCAGACTTTTTCTAAATTGTTTAGATGT
>NC_051212.1:51856320-51928820 GCF_015220715.1 Pygocentrus nattereri
TTAAAGTTGAACAAGAACCTTTAATCACAAATACTGTAATTGCAGCATACAACTGGACTTTGGCCTGAACTACTACGGATGGTTTGAAGGGCCAAACTAGGAATATCCGTTACTAAAATGAATTGGTGACATTAAATTTGACAGCTCTGAATTAAAGTCAGTGTGAAATCAACATTGACCTTACCTTGGTTTAATTTATCTTATCGTAAATTCTGAACTTTGACTTTAAACTGAGGAATGTGTAGTCTTTGCTGCTAGTGCCACAATGAGGGACAGAACAGCCTAATTGTTTTACAAATTGACTGCAAATGTTCTGGTTTTATCACTCAGGTGTGCTCTGTTGCAGGTGGTTTTGTACTAAACCGATATGCAGCAGGAGCCCCTTCAGTCTATCAGACAGTGTCATAAAGCCTCAGTTCTGTGAGACTCTGCTTCCGTTATATAAAGGCTGACTTTGTGAAGTGCCATGAAGCACCCGTTTCAGAATTGTCAGGATGCTCATGCCGGTAGACAGCGCTGTCTGTCAGACTCGCTCCATCACGTCTGGCTCAGTCGGCCATGAAGGCTCGCCATGTGCGGCTTCCTCTCCACTCATCGCTCCTTCTCAGCTGCACCGGTTAAGTAGATGCTCCTGCTGCACCTCCTCCACTGCCATCCATAGCAGCCCGTACATGTTGCCTTCATGGAGAGGCCTGTTCTTAGGCTGCAGCAAGTACAGTAAACCCTTAGAAGTGATCACCAGTCTCTCATTGTTGGACTCTTAAGTCGCTTCTTATTCGCCAGCTTCTTGTTCAAATTGTCCCGTTCCACCTTAAATGGTGCCCGAGGCTCCAAAATGTTACCGTGGCACCATTTAGGTAAATTAGGAAAATTCAAAGGAGAAGCTGGCAAATGAGGTGCTGCCTGCACGACTTTTGGGTGTTTTACAGTTTTTTTTTTGTAGCTGATTAAATGTAAATGTAAATAAGTCCATTTGTCTCCATATTATCAGTGTCCGTCTTAAATCGTTCTCTTTCCTGTTTTGTTAGCTACTAGCTAGGTGACGTTTTTTTTTCCCGTCTGCGTTGCTATGGTGACCAACACTTTATGTGCCAATCTTGGGTGAATTAGCAGTGATAGGCTACATTAACTCCAGCGTTTAAGACCATTTATTGTTAAACTGTGTTAGAAGAAGTGTGTTGAAGCTTTTTGTTTTTTTGTAGTGAATCCTTCTACTTTCAAAAATGAAAGAAAAGTTCTGGGCGAGTGATTTAGAAACTATTTTAACTTTTTCGTTTTTATCCAATTAGTTCCGTTTGCTCTCATTCATCGTGGACTCGCTCACAGGCGCCCTCTAGCATGTTTCAGTCATGTTTTTTGATATAACGAGGGAAATAGGAAGTGGCCAGGCTCCTCATAAATGGGCTCTGGTTACATCAGCTAATAGACACCAACACTGGCTAGCATCATGCTGAATAATGGGGTAGGAATAGGAACATCCTACTTATGCAGAGAAAGGAGAGACGGTAATGCTCTTTCGGTCTCCCGTAGAAGGCTGAAGGCAACTCTTAGACGGTTGCACCACTTAATTTAACTTCTTAGGATTAAGTGATGATCTTGTTCCCATTGATAGCATTTTTTCCAGCTAGTTTGTCAGAGGTGGTTTGCGCAGCTTGCATTGATGACAATGGAGCAGTTGACTCTCGCAGAAGAGAGAACCCAAAGGCCGTGTACCCGAGTCCAAAGTGCCTTGTGTTGGTTGTTGCTCAGGGCTGTTTTCTCTTTGTACTGTTTTTTTTTAAAGATTTGTAAAAAGCATTGACCTCTTTCCACGCTCCTGTGGGTAGTGGCATCCCCAGGCCAGCTCGCGGCTGCCGGCCGGCACATTTCTGGGCCGCCGTCCGTTTCCTCCCCCAGGCGTCTCTATGTTTGGCCAGATAATGAAGACTCGCAGTTTAACGGACACTGGCGGTCACCTACAGTGTACACGAAAGCCTTTTAAGAACGTGGTCTTGCGCCCCGGCTCTAATGTAATTGGAAAAGTTATGGGGACTTTTCCTTTTTTAGAGGTGAAACCGCTCTCTGTAGAATAGGAATTTGGACCACATTAGCATATAAATGCACTTCTGGTGATGCATGTTTAATAGGGGACGATTTAAAAGTATAATATCCATACACAAAGTGATGATGTGGAGGTAAATGGGCAAACACCGGCTGGGGAATGTGTGTCTTTATTTCTTTCATTATTTATTCATTCATGCGTCCAACCCTCTACTTTCATTCTTTCCCTGTTCAGTATATTATTAACATATTACTATATATTTATTTAATTTTTCCATTCTTTCACTGTTTTATTCTTTATTTCCCTCTTTTTATTTCTATCTGCAGTTATTCCATTGGTCACTATTTTGTTATGAACTGTTTTTTCTTGTATTTTAATTTTCTATTTTATTTCTCTTTTTATTCATCATTTAGTTTTCCCTCCATTATATTTTTCCACATTTTTATGTTTTTATTCACTATTTATTTGCCTTTTTCACTCTTTTGTTTTATTTCGTATTATTTATTTTAATATTTATTTTTTCACTGTTTTTATTTTCATTTCTATTCACTATTTATTTTCCCTCTATTTTATTTCCTTTATTGAATTATTTTTATTCACTATTTTTTTTGTCATTTTTCGTTGCCTTACTCAGAGTTGATACTGTTATTTTCTTTATTTACATTTTTTTCTTACGTTCTTCCTTGATGTTCTACCCCCTAATGTCTCTTGCTTGCTGTCCACCCCCACTCCTCTCTCTGTCTCTCATTTGCATAGCTCTGTTCTTTCACCATGTCTGTGTCTCAGCGTCTAGTTTGTAATGAGGTGTGATCAGTGTGAAGCTTAATAAAGCAGCCTCTTCTTTCTGACCTCCACAGAAACCCAAGCAGAAGGACTGGCATCCTCCCGACGGCTTCATCCTGGGCCTGTGGACCCTCATCCTGCTGGTGTTCTTTAAGACCTACGGCATCAAACACCTCAAACACATCTTCTGAGGGACCGTCCTGCTCACCTTCCTGGAATGCTTGAGCAACCCTTGCTGCCTGCCTGGCGCTCATGAATTCTTATTTATATTTGTCCGCCTAATTAAACTTTTATCAGCGGTGGGTTTATTATCTGCGCTGGTTCTTCTTAAAGGTCTTTGCTTTTCTTTTTTCCTACCTGGACTGAAGGTGGACTTTGAAAAGACTTTGTCCTCTGCTTTGCGAGCTGTAATCTAGTTGAATTTCAGCACAGGGACTTTGTTTTGAAATGAAGGGGCATACAGGCAGCCTGCAGTGAGAAGCATTTTTAAGGGAGGTGTGTTTTTCACACCCATGTTCTTTTTTTTTTTGTTTTTATATCCTCAGATACAGCCAGCCAAGGACACTTCGGTCAAACTCACGCTCACTTTGGAACTTCTGAATTCATTTAAAGAGAGGTTCCTGATCTGTAGCAGTGACAGTGTGTCACAGTCTGTCCTTTTAACCATCAGTCATCACTTCTGTGGGGAGTAAATGTGACGACAGCCTGAAATCTCCTCTTTATCTTTTTTAAATACTGTAAAAACCTACCAGGTTTAGCTCTAATGCACTGAAATGAGGTTTATGTACTTGATCAGCTGTTTGGAATTTGCTAGACTGTTCATTTTTAATACAACACCACTACTCTTGTAATCATCTAAGTGATGCTTGATTGATTGCATGTATCAGAAGTGCTGTTTCCAGTCTGGGAATAAAGCTTCCTTGTTCATCTAAGCATGTACAGTACAATTGAAATGTTTGGACACACCTACTCATAGACGAATCTGTCCTTAATAAATCGTTCTGGTCTATAATTCAATGAGAGGACTACAAAATAGCAGCACTGGGAGTGACGACTGGTTCTGAGCCTGACCATTAACACGTTGTTGCTGTGTATTGGATATATTTTGAAGCATAAATGTTGTTTTTGAGGGCGATTGAGGGTGTTTTGTGGAGAGGAATTCATGCCTACAGTGGAAAAACGTGAAATGCAAGGTATGCAAAATTACCATAATGACATGTAGAACGCAGACCAAAACCTAGAAACCAAACCCCAAAAGACTAAACCTTTTTACTGAGAAGTAATGCATGAAGATTTGCGTTTTGAGTGAAGTGCTGAATTGGTGTCAGAATTGAATTGAGTCCAACTTGAAATCTGAAAAAGACACAGCTACTTCCCACTCTGCAGTACTTTCAACAGCGGGAAATCAGTGCAGTGGATCTTTTACTTTTAGTTTTGTAACTATTTCTGTATGGATTTTAAGGTGTGTTTAGGGTCATTATCTTGCTGAAAGGCCCACTTATGGCCAACTTCCAGCCTGGCAGAGGCAGATTTGGGATTAACTTTTCACATTTAGAGGAATTGATTAAGCCATTGATTTTTAGAAGAGCCCCTGGATTAAAGGTCGGGAGGGGTGGAATTGTATACTCATGCATCCCCTTCCTGGCAAATTTTCAGCTGTTCTGTACCTTTCAAACTTTTCTGTTATCATCCTGATTGTGCTTAATGGCCATTTCAACTGACAACCATTTCCTAATCTGTTCAGGTCCATAAGCTTCTGTAACATTTGCATTGACAGCTTTTTCCTTTACCTGTGTTGATGGATCGCAATGTTATTTTACATGTGTGAAACCTCATATTTAGATTAGTTAGATCTCACGGAAACAGGAAATGTCATAGACAGCAATGAAGTTCCTGGACAGCATGAACAGTGAAAAGATTTTCATTGCAGCTTTCATTGATTTTTTTTTTTTTTTTAAAAGTACTTCTAAGGGGTGCCAATTATTTCACCCTATACATTTTTGAAATGGTACACTGTTTTTAACATTCGTAGGTTTCTAATAGATAAATAACTTTTCCAAAAAATTTTGAAGAATGTTTAAACCATCATGTGTCGTCGATTTCATATGATTGTTTCTGCTCAGTTCCTTGAGGGGTGCCAATTATTCTAGAGTTGAGTGTATTTTGAAAGGTAAATATTATCACTGTCTTTAAGTGGCTTTGAGAACAAACATTCGAGTGCTGATTCAGAAACTCTTTAGAGTGTTTGAAGCCTGTAAGATGCTGTGCTAGCCAGCCTTAATCTTGTAAGATTATGGAAAAAAAATGCATTCAATCTTGTATGCCCAAACTTATGACCGGTACCATACATGTATGTATAGTTGAGGGAGCAGTGGGCAGCATTCCTGGCCAACTTCGGGGTTTGGGATTCTATCAGCATCCCATTGACTGCCCACTTCTATTTGTTCTGCTAGTAGGACATTTTACCCCTGACTACACAAAGTGCACAGATGAAAGACTGACAAATGGAGGGACCTCAACAGATGGAAATATCAACAAAGTGCACCATTTTCCTCTCGGCCACTGCAGCTAAAAGAGCAGCCATGCCTGGGCCTGTAGCTTGGCTATGATGGAGCTCAGCTCCTGGAGCTCAAGGCCTGTGTATCACTCTCACTGCTGCTTTCCATGATTAAAAAAAAAACAAAACACGAGAGGGAAATGAAAGAACTCAGTGAAATGAATAGCGGCTAAGTAGACTAAAACGAAGACTGTGATGGTTGTAAATAAAATCATAACTCTAACACCTTTAGCATCTACATCACTCATAAAAACTATTTCAACAAGAGAACTACAATATAGCAACATACAGCTCGACGGCTGGGATTCAGCCTGACTTAACACATGATTGTCGCATGGTGGATATATTTTGGAGCGTGAATGTTGTTTTTAATGGTGATTTATGCCTACAGTGGGAAAACTAAATATAAACGCAATACACACATGACATTACATGCAGAACATGTGCCAGACTGAAAACCTCTGTTACATTGGTTTTATGTCGTTTGACCTTTTGACTGAAAAGCAATGCATGAGTGTTTGCATTTGAGCTGAATTGGTGTCAGAATTGAGTACAATCTGACTTGGACTATAATAAAGACATGACTATATTGCTTTCCGCTCTGCAGTACTTTAAACGACATGAAAACAGTGTAGTGGGGGTTTTGCTTTTCATTTTGGCACGTATTCCACACATCACTTGCAGAATACATGTGCACTGTATTTCACTGTTTTCACTGTTATGCTTTCATTTCAATGAGAAAAGTCTGTTTGAAGTACTGCATAATGGAATAGAATGGATAGAATTCAAATCATGAATTCAGCATTTCGTTTTTTTAAAAATGCAATTCCGCATGTAACGTTTTGCAGTTTAGAGGTCAAGCGATGTTGTTAAGGGGTGTTCTTTTTTCATTTTGGCACATATTCTGCATGTCACCAGTGGAAATGTAATGTTTGCATTGCATCTCATGTTTTTATGCATGTGATTGCTTTTCATTTTGGCCTGAATTCCTCTCAGTAGGATTTGAGTACTCGTTCTGAAACACAAACGAGTATTTAGAGCATGTGAAATGCTGTTGGGGCCAGCCTTCGTCTTAGAAAAGTATGGAAAAATACATGCAGTTAGGTGTGTGAAAACTTTTGACCCATGTATAAGGAACTCCAGGCTGCATCCCTGCACTATTCTCGGGTTAGGATTACAGCAGCGTCCCTTTGGCTGCCCAATTCCCTTTGTTTTGCTAGTAGGACATTCTCTTAAAGTGGCTGCCCGATTCATCCCTGAATACATGAAGTGCACAAATGAAAGACTGACAAATTGAGGGACTTCACCAGATGGAAATCTCTTCTTTTTTTCTTTCTTCCATTCTGTCTGAAGCTTTGACAGCTGTTGATGCTGGTATAAGAAACGGATTGCGCTGGAATACGTACAAGAACCTGCGCTCCCCTCTTTGTTTGCTTCCCTCCTCTCTGTTACTCTCTTTAGTCTGTTCCTCTCCAGCTTTAGTTTTGACAGAGTGAGCTCTTTCCTTTTCCGGTGTCATTTTTGTAAAAGTGCCACTTTAGGAGGATGTTTTGAATAAAGCTGATAAAGAAGATGCTGTAAAGACATTTTTCTCGGCTTTCAAGGGTCCTGAACTAATATAATATACTAACAAAGTAAGGAAATTGAATTTTGAGCAGTTCTGAGAGATTTCGAGGGCTGAGCGCAATTGTCAGAAAGGACCCAAAAGCAGCATCCCAAGACAAAAACCGTGTGCCTGTGTGTTTGGTACGGCTTTGGCACCTCAACAATGATAACATCTAGTGTATATTAGATCATGAGAGGCAAAGAGCACAGAAATACCACAGCAGAGACTCGCACAGGTTAGAAAATGAGCTCACGTCTTTGTTACTCTTGGCTTAGAGACGACACGTCGAGCCATCCAGCTCAGATATTAGATTCACCCTAATTATTCTCATAATAGGACGTCGTCCCTCAGGCTGTGATAACCACTAATTGCGACGGTTAGGCCATTACCCAAGTCATGGTCTGTAATTTCAGTCATGCAGACCAAATAAAGGCATTTCATTAAAGCTCCAACTAGGAGGATCGCATCAGAGGGACTTTGTTCTGTGGAACTCGACGCTCTGAAACCAGCGGAAAGCTTTCAAGTTTATAACTGGACTGCTATTAAAATTAGAAGAAACGTTTCCACCAAGGCGGAAATGCTGAAACTTTTGGTAGCAAACTCAGCGTTTGTAAGGCTACGATATGACAACTGGCATAAGCTTGAGTCAGATAAAACCCTTCAATTTTTCATTTCCAGTAAAAATGGTGTTCAAACAATGATTCAAAAGCTGCAGAGAAAATGGGACTCCTAACAGCCACTCGCAACACCTGGTAGACAACAAAACTGTCCCTATCTTTGAAAGAGAGGAGAAAATCAAGCTCCACTCTTGTTCAGATCTGAAAAAATCCACAGCCATCCTTCCACTGTGAGAAGACGAGTCAGTTTTATGGGTCTGAAAGGGTGTGTAGCGGATCAAGAAGGATCTCACTGAGAAAAGGAGACGGACACATCAAACGAAGAAGCTGCTGGTGTTCTCAAAACAATGGACTGACCATCCAAGAGTCCAGACCAGTGCTCTCCAACCAGGATCCTGGAGAGCTACCTCGCTCTAGAGTTTAGTACCAATCTGTATCCGATAAGCTGCCCCTTCCTTAACTCTAATACATCTGATCCTGCCAATCAGGGACTTGGGAAGAGGTTGATTAGCTGGAATAGGTGTGGCAAACTGTGGTTGGAACTAGGCTCTGCAGGAAGGTATCTCTCCGGGACCTGGGGTAGAACACCACTGGTCCAGACCGACAACATCAGAAAATGCAACCAACTTCTAAGACTGCACTTTGGAGGTGTGGCTGCAGATTCTCAAATAAAGGTAAAGGGTGGACGCACAAAATACTGAAAAAGAAATGGTGATGTTCTGTTAAATAAATGTTTCTGCTTCTTTTAAAACACTGCAAAATGATGAACTTGTACTTAATGACTATTTTTGACTGTACATTAAACGAATGAAGGGTGGTCTCTGGACTTAGGGTCTGGGTTTGATTCCCCGGCCGGACTACCTGGGTCCTGTCTGTGTGGAGTTTGCAAGTTTGTGTGAGTTTCCTACAGTCCAAAGATATGCAGTCCAGCCGACTGGACACCCTAAAATTGCCCCTAGGTGTGTGTGTGCCCTGTGATGGACTGGTGACCTGTTCAGGATGTTTCCCCCACGACCCAGGATAGGACACATAGGACAACATGTGTGTGTGTGTGTGCTCTCTGGCTTTTGCTTGGTACAGTAGATAAACTTTCAGGCTTATTCCAACAAGCATCAGTTGTCATAAAGGCTTCCTTTGCCCATTTTAATGTCATTTTGCCTCAGAAAGTGTTGACGACTCTCTCTTGTTGGAATAAGCATTTATAAATGTCTGTATTGCTTTACATCAGTTGTCATAAAAGGCCTATGTAGGTTTCATGTAGCCTACCTTCAGTAAGCGTTTCCTAACTTTCGAATGTAATTCTTTCCAGACTGGAGGCTCAATACAGTCAGAGGTTCAATTAACTCAAACATTCCACCCAAAAGAGGCCAATGGTCCGTATGACTGAATTAGGACCTTTTTGGCTTCCTGATGGTAGAAAAGCATTAATTCCTCTTTGAATGCATCCGTAACACAGAGGTGAATCTCTGATAACCTCCAGCACATGAGAGCACCCATTCGTCTTACAATTCATAAAGGTCCACTCATTGCAGAGCACGTAGCACTAGCGGGACACTATTCATCCATTATAAACGGATTCATCCAATATGAATGACCAGCTCCAGCGTTATCTTTGGCCCAGCGCATGCTGGACTAGCCTGGCACTCCTTTCCGTCACCATTATCTCAGTAGGCAGGGGAGCCTTGTCTTTCTGCCAGAGATTCACGGTTGAAAAATGGCTCCAGCTCCTCTGCTCGATAAAGCAGCAGGACAAAGCCCCCCTGCTGTAGCGCTCTGACTCTCCCTGTTCTTCTTTATGGCTCACTTTCTCTGTCCTTTTGCACCAATTCTTTTGTTTCAGCACGTCTAAAAACGTCTAAGCGCCTTCTGGAAGTCTCCCTGTTTCCATTCCGACACCATGTGCTATATTCTCCGTACACAGTGCACTGCATCTCCTGTCTGGAGTTCTGTGGGGGAGTACTGTATCAAATTCAACACTTGCGCTGAACAGGACTCTCCAGGGGTGGGAATCGCTGCAGTCCCTACAATTTGACATTATTGTAAGATTTCACCCACAATACAACTCTACTGTGGTATTTCTAGATTTGTGATGTGCAAAGTGTTTACACCTTCTTCATCTCACTCCCCTCTTCAGTCTGTTCCTCTCCAGCTTTTCCAGGTTCCAGCTTCGATAGAGTGAGCTCTTCCTTTCCTTTTCCGGTGTTGCGTTAGGGGGGTGTTGTGAATAAATTTGACAAAGATGAGGCTGCAAAGACATTTTGCTGGGCTTTCAAGGCTCCCAAACTGAAAGATTATACCAACAATATAATGAAGTTGAATTTTCACACTTCTGGGAGATTTCTAGTGCCGCGACAGAGCAGAGCGCAATTGCGGGGAAATTTCCGAAAGAAGCGACCAAGGACAGGACCGCACCTTGGTATTTGGTATGGCTTTGGTGCCTCAATAGTGAAAATGTTTGTGATGTGATGTGTTTACGCCTACTTCGTCTCACTTAAATCTTTTTGATTGAAGCAAAACAGACCTGCAAGGCCAACAAATCAAGACGATTTTAGACGATGGTTGTGTAGGCAAAGTAGACAAACCTGGAAAACTGGCTTTATGTTTACATATTTAACAGATGCAATACTAGATGTCTGGATGTCTTACTTGTATATTTATTGGCAAACTATGACGATAAGAGTTAATCCTTCGATTCAGGCCATAATAGTGAAACCTCGGTCACAACATTAGGAAAAAAAGACTCACCTCTACAGTAATACTTCTGCTAGAGCCTCTACGGGACTCAAGTAGCTTTTTATTGCTAAGCTAAGAGCAATTTGCCATAAACACATTTGGTTCTAGCATATTATCTGGACCTTATCAGTACACAAGATTCTGTTGCATTCCCTCATATGAACAGATTACATGCACTAATGCAACATAGCATCTGACCACTTATTTCTCCACTGAAAGAGAAGGTGAGGTCCACTGTGACAACTGAAGACTGTTAAAGCTTTTGAAAGATGCATAAAAGATCCAGTACGAATTGCTTGGCTGTCTCTTTGCTAATCCAGCCCCGTCCACAGGTTTCCGTGAACACATCAGTGAAAACGTGTTGCTTTTTTCGCACAAAGGTGTTCCGTGACATATAACGATCAATAGTGTATAGGGGACCATTCACTGGCTCTGTATTGGAATCCGAGACGAAACACATGCACAGCAAGCAACCAAGGCCTTGACCAATGGCGGTGAAGTTCACATAACTCACCTCAAAGCGGATGAGTCCGAAATCAATAAGGCAGTGGCAGGCCAATCAAATAAAATAATGACCCTGTTTTGTAGGACGGAAGTCTTTTCTTAAGGGCACTCTGTCCCTGTCCGCTGCTGCCACTGGAGTCAGAACCAAACGCCTCCCATACGCTTGATCTTAATCTCAGGCTTAAGCCGGGTTGACACGGATCCACATTTACATGACAGCATCCCGTCTCTCGGAATCAATCATGCCATTAGCCGCTGACATATCTTTCAAAGCTGAGCGATATTAATGTGTCCGACAGCATTTGCAGATCTGACAGTGATCTAGTGATCTAACGTGGCTGCTTGGGAGCTCAGATGGTAATGAGGCAGTAACCGCGGCCGTCCCTTCTCAGGGCTGTATATGTATGTAGGATAGGTGGGACGCAGGCGAGGTAAATAATGCATGACCCTGACAGATGGAATTACACGTCAGAGCATGTGGTACATGTCCTTACATATTCAAGCCGTGGAGACTGGAGAAATAATAAATGATACAGTAGTGCCCAAAACCAAGAACTATTTTTATTTCATCATTTATCAAAAGCTAATGGGAAAATTTTACTCTGTTGACGCTTCAATAAGAATACATTATGCTCAGTTTAAAACAAATACAGGTCCCAGAAAGGGTTCTTTGAGCAACGCTGTAGGAGAACCTCCTCCTTTTCACCAATAACCATGTCTGAAAAAGAAAGTTACTCATGATTGATTAATATAATAACTTTTCTTTATAAGACATGTATAAACCGTTACTTGTTTGCAGTTTACAAATGACTTATTTTTGCAGGCCCTGATCTAAAATGATGTCACAGTGTTCTCTTCACTGTCTCCTCCCACGTAGCTCCGTGTTATCATGTATATTCACGATTTTGTGTAGGTTGTCAGGCTACTTTTCCAGGTGGTTTCTGTTCTTGTCTTTAGTACAAGCAGTTTTCCTTTGTCTAGGCCAGGGGTCAGCAACATGTGGCTCTGGAGACTGCTGGCCACCATAGCAACACAAACAACATCTAGTAACTAATGAAACAGCAAAGAGAGAGATTTAAGATGAACATTGATCATTTGGAGACGAATGGACTTATTTGTATTTATAATCACTCCAGCTGGTTTCCTGATGTGTTTAATCTGCAACAAGAAACTACCAAACCCCAAAAAGTTGCAAAGCTGAAGCTTCACTTTTGCCAGTTTCTTGTTTGAATTGTCCCGTTCCACCTTAAATGATGCGGCAGTTACGCTCTGGCGCCTCTGTCACCATTTAAGGTGGAACGAAAAAATTCAAGCAAGAAGCTGGTGAATGAGAATCTGACTCCAAAATCAGCTTAAATCCAGCTGAGTTGCCAGCAAGATGTGAAGACTCTTGTGGAGCTTCAGCTCCTGAATGAGGTGGAGAGACTCTTTGTTCTCCTCTTACTGGAAAGCCTCCTGCACAATAGTACAGTTTGCTTGTTTTGTGAGGATCATAGAACCATTTTCAATATATATTTTGCCAATTTATTAATTTTTAACTTATATACTGTCCTTTTTTCCCTGTGAAATTCTAAATGAGTTTTGTGGCAGAAAAATCACATCAGAATATTTCACATTTTTGTGTCACTTGTTCACATCATGTTCAGTGTGTAACAGCCTTATGACTGAATGGTAAAGAGTGCGCACATGAAACACTGAAAAAAGAGAATATTTCATTTTTGAGGCTTTTATGTAATTTTTTATTCAGTGTGTGACCCTTAAAAAAGCAAATTGCACTTTTTGACTGGAATTTCTCTACAGTGAAGGTGGTCTTTGAATTTAGCATATTCCTGTATATTATTGAAAAATGCTGTGATCTAAAGAATATATGAGAAATACCGTTTCACAAAAATCATACTTGCACTTGTTGACAGAGGACCCAGACATTTAGACAAAATATCATGTTCTTTTCTGATCATTTTTATCTTATCTTTTTAAAAAAGTTTAGTGGCCCAGTTTAAACCAAAACTGATATATTCAAAAGATCACACATTGCTTTTTATTCCAAGTGGACTGAATAGTCTTCTCACTTCCAATTTAAAGGCAACCATTTATAACAAGCAATAAAAGACCATGTTTAAATTGAGAGCAATTCTTCATGTTCCTTCAAGCTCATCTATAAAAAGCCAGTGCCTTGGACTGATTAAATGAGATTAAACACTGCGATTGAACTGATCTATGATACTCGCTCCATATTT
This sequence comes from Pygocentrus nattereri, assembly GCF_015220715.1. Taxonomy (NCBI): domain Eukaryota; kingdom Metazoa; phylum Chordata; class Actinopteri; order Characiformes; family Serrasalmidae; genus Pygocentrus; species Pygocentrus nattereri. The sequence continues at coordinate 51,869,399 of NC_051212.1, forward strand.
GGTGCCTTAAAATAGAAAGCCCCTTTTCCCCCGAATTTAGTCAAAGCAGGCTCGTTTTGAAGTGTGAAATTGTGTAACAGCACAACATAGTCTTCATTTCAGAGAGATGAGAGAAAATATGTACCCTAGCAATCTCATCAATAAAGATTTACAGGTAAATAGCAGCAAATCTCCCTTTTAGCATAAACAAATAAGTCAAACCTGAACATTTTTAAGGCCCATATCTTACCTTTTTCATCATATTTCATTTCACGTAATCTCTCTTTGTCCCTTAGACTTCAACAGACTGCTTTTGTAACTGTGCCTTTAAGACTGGCGCATGTAAATGAGCTCTGTTCTGATTGGCTGCCCTCATTTAAAAGGCATTCAACATCACTGGACAGATCAACACACTGTAACGAATGGGCTGACAATGTAGACAAGGAGGCGGGGCACAAGTGCTGGCTCAGAGGGTGGACAAGAAACAAGGACTGGACAGAGGAATAACCTGGTAAACAGACAAGAAACTAGACAGAGTAACAAAGAGGGAGTTGCACAGGGCAAACAGGAAGCTGGTCAAAAAACTGGACACAGCTGGACGGGAACCTGGACAGTGGACAGAATGTGGGACAGGACTGGAGACAATTATTAGACAGGACAGAAGATGGGACATGAGATAAGACATGACAGCTACATCAAATATCAACCAATGCTAGCTAGGGAATGATGGAAATACAGGGGTATAAACAGTAACAGAGAAGACAAGGAACACCTGGGACTCAGGAGAGGGTGGGGCTAGGAAACAAGGAATAGGTGAAGGCTGAAATCAGCACAGTACAGAGCTTGAGGGATTGAACCCCAGTCTACAGTGTATAAGGCAGAGGTGTTACCCACTACACTAACCAACCACAACAGGCTTGTTGATGAGGGCACCCTACAATCGCCCCCTACTTTGTGCTCCCCCTTCACAAGACATTAGATTGATATAGAAATTTCACTCTGGTTCTTGCCCTAATAAGTCCACATTCTTACCCACATTTTCTCATGGTTGTGTCTAAACAGTGTCAATATGAGATCATATCTGGCCCTGCAAAGCTTCTACCCATTCAGAGATAGCAATGCCAGTTATGCTCTGTTGGACTCCTGGTCATGGGTGGTTGTGGCATCATTAGGAAATCGAACTTGGAATCTCCTGATGAGGTCACACTTGATACATACACTCTCAGAAATAAAGGTCTGAAATGGTCAGTGCTGTAAGTACCCCTCTTGTCACTGGGGTGGTACCCTCAAGGGTACATCTCCTCTCATATTGTCTCCAGGCTTTTTATTTTATTGTTCTGTTTTAAAACATTAGGTTATGAAAAGGTACAAATATTTAGTTTTCTTCTTGTTTAAGGTTCACAACTGGACCTTAAAACCACTGTTGTACCTTTGAGGGAACATTTATATTGTTTGTACCTTGACCCATGAAAAATGTACGTGCACAGAACCTTTATTCAGTGTAGAAATTGGGCATTTCAGTATGATTTAGTTGAGCGTCCAAGATATTATCATCAGTTTCTCAAAGTAATTACCTAGTGCTTTGAATTTGATCTTCCCTGGTTCAAACCTGGTCAATACATCTACCAAAGATCTACCAGAAAGACTCAGAAGGCAGAAGTGATGGAAGATAATATTTTAATCATTTGGTAAGATTTTACAGTTTGAAGATCACAAATTTTAAGAACTAAAGAGTCTTTGGTATAGGTTCCATCCTCAGCCCAGCCAAGCAATGAAACCCTCGCAGATCATGCCCGATAGGGACAACAGGGGCCAAGCCAACTCCCTGGACAACCAGGTTTGGACCAAACTGGTGGTGGCGGGGAAGAAGAATGAGAATGTTAAAATGTCGGCACCTGAGAGCAGCAGACAGGTACATGAGTCAAGTCATTTTAACGACAGGTGGAGTTGATCAGAGTAATGAATGAATGAGTAGCATTGGAGTCTTCCTGGCAGAACTTGCGCTAAAGCTTCCATGGACTGCAATATAAGCAGTTAGAAAGTTAACTGTTTTAAAGAGGCTCTAAAGTCAAGTGTATTAAATGCTTTTGGCAAATCAGTTCACAAGGCCAGATGAAATTCATGACAGTGAATCATTTGTAATGACAAACAATGTACATATCTTAACCTCCACTAAAGTGGGTTTAAGACATCTTGCTGAGCCAGAAAAGATTTTATCAACGATTTAAAAAACGCTAAGGAAGTCAAGTTGTATGATGAGTGAGATCATCTTTATAAGGAAGAAGAATGTTTGCTAAGATCCACACTTAGGAATAATTGCACAATCTAAGGTCAGGTTAAAATGTGAGTAAATAGTGCCATAATGTAAGAAGCTGCTAGCAATAAACCAGTGGATCAGCACCAGATACTGCTTATCTATAGTGAGTAAGGCAAATATTTTACTATAAGCAGTTTATGGCAAAACCTTCAAGCTTGCAAAAGAGGATAGAATCTCGTTTTGAGTCATAGTTCCTCTTAGCGGTTCATCCTCATGCTTGTAGGGAGTTTTTCCTTTGGAGTCTTGCTTCCTCTTAGTGGTTCTTCCTCACAATCTTAGAGACTTAGTTCTTTTCAGCATTTCTTTCTCATGCTCTTAGGGAGTTTTTTCTTTTGAGTCTTTGCTTGTTTCAGTTCTTCATGCTTGTCTCCTTCAGAGTCTTGGTTCTTTTCAATCGTCATGTTCTTAGGGGGCTTCTCCTTTTGAGTCTTGGTTCCTCCAAGTGCTTCTTCCTCATGTTCTTAGGGAGCATCTCCTTTTGACTCTTGGTTCCTCTAAGTGGTGCTCCCTCATTCTCTTAGAGGGCTTCTCCTTTTGAGTCTTCATGCTTATGGAGAGCTTCTCCTTTTGATTTCTGCTTCCTTTTAGCGTTTCTTCCTCATGCTCTTAGGGAACTTCTTGTTTTGAGTCTTGGTTCCTCTCAATGTTTCTCCCTCATGCTCTTAGAGAGCTTCTCCTTTTGATTCTTGGCTCCTCTCAATGTTTCTCCCTCATTCTCTCCCCCTTATAGAGGTCTTCCTGCTACTGTCTCCCTCAGTGTAGCTCATTAGGAGGCTCGACCTCGATTTCTGTAAAGCTGCCTAAGGACAATGCTTGTTATAAAAAGCCCCAATACAAATGAAATTTAATTGAGTCTTTTCTGGTCTTTCATAACATTTATCTGAAACACTGATGCAGAAGAAACCAGAGTAGGGACAACTCTTGAATTCTCCTTTTTGATTTCAACTCACCAATAGAAAAAGGCTCATTCAAGGTATTCCAGCTTTCTTTCTTTTTTAATACTGCATTGCAGTCGGATTGCTTGGGAAGAAATGCAACAGTATAGTGCAAGTAGAGTCACACAATATATGATATAAGGTTACTGAGACATTGGTTTGTGATTGGCTGTAAAAGACCACTTGCTGCATAGTGACCAAGCTTAGATGACCCTGACAGACACTCTTATATGTATGAGTTATCTGATGAATCACAGGCATGCTCATGGTCAGAGGTACATTTTTCCCCATCGAAACCTTGCTATCTTTAACCATGTCACACAGAAATGCGGTTAAGCACTGATCTGTTTTGTCATATGACAAATCACATTGCATTGCAATATATGTAGTTCATGCTGTGCAACCCCACTGCACGTCCTTGAAAACGCAGGTCATGATTTGTTCTCTTCCTTTGCAGTTGTTGGAGAGATTTATACATGGCAAGGCATGTAGACTGCAATTTACCAACAATGTGAAAAACGAAAGAGAAATGTGAAATATCTGAAATATTTTAACAATTTTGAGAAGAAATTTGTCAGCCTAGGTTTGACCAATAGCCCCAACCTGCCATTGCCTGAATGGCATCTACTCAGATGTGATGCATCTGCCAACGTTACACCCATTTTCTACTTCATTAAAAGGAGATAAATGAACAACAAGCTCGTTTTACTGTGTAATGATGTTTGCCTGAGCTCAGAACATCTGCTTGGCGAAATGTTTATGTGAGTAATAAAAGCCGAACAGTTGGCGCATTTGGTCTTTGATTTTTTGTCTTACTCATAATTCAGAGAAATTCATATTGATGACATGCTGTTGTTAATTGGAGCACATATTTTGATTGTTGGAGCTGCACTGAGCACGTTAACACAACCTATATTAGTGTATATGCAATGATGTCTAGATTCTGCTATTGTGGACAATTCAATATTTTATACTATACATCATCCAAACAAAACGTCTTAAGAGAAACATATATATACAATGAGGAGTGATGAGAGGTTGGCAATCTGTGCTGTGGAGAACCTGTCAGGCAACACAAAAGTGCTGTCAAAAACCCGGGAGAGCAAAGAGCACCATGCCTACATGCACCAATGGAAGGCAGCTTAAGGTAAGTGCCTGAACCGAACATGCCAAGAAGAGCCACAGGTAGCTGTGGCGGTCTTGCAGTCGACTTCATGGCACCACCTTCTTTTACCTCAGCCCTCACACCCCATATAACCAGTGGGGTTGAATGTGAGGTGTGGTCTGGAGGCCACTAGGCTACATATGAGGCCTTGGAGACAAAGCCATGGAGTTAATTGTAGGACTTCCACTACTACCCATGGCTATTGTCGGCAATGGGGCTTTGGCACTGGCCTCATGCTGACTCTCAAGGCTCTCATCAGTGTTTTGGGCGTGGATGTTGGCTGTAGGCAGAACAGCTTCATGCACCTTGGCATAGGTTTTAAGTCTGGAACTGTACCACAGGGATGGAACACTGTTCTTCCACAAGATATTCCCTGAGTTGGTGTTTTGATGATGGAGGTGGAGAGTGTTAAAATCTCCCATGGGTGTTCAACTGGGTTGAGATCGGAAGACTGGGTATAGCATATGTTTTACATCATATTGATAGTCATCAAACTATTCATGGACTCCTCATTCCCTGTGGATCCTGGAGGAGACAGAGCCATCAGACCCCCTCAGTGTAGGGGTTAAGCATTCAGACCTGTACTATTGTCTTGGTGTATGCTGCACATGCACTCTCCCACTCTACGCCTATGGCTGATGGCTCATCTGATATTGCACTTTTCCACATCCCTGTAGACCAGTGCTGATGGTTTAGACATAACCCAACTCTCAAAGGATCATCTTTGTAATGAGGGGCTTGCTCAGATCCTTAGGTCAGTTAGTCTTCTTTGTCCTTAGATATCACACTAATGTTCGACCATCACCCTTATAAGAAATTCTGCTATCACTCACAATTTCCAACCTTTTTTACTGTACTTTTCTACCTATCTAGATGAAGACGTCATTCTAGTCACTATTCATCATGATGAATGATTATGTCATTAAGAAGACCCCATAACTCTTACTGTGGCCCTGTGGGTAGATGAAGACCAAACAGAATAGACCAGAATTACCTGAAAACACATGAAAAGATTTTGGGACACTTAAGAAAGTCTCCAGAAATTGCTATGAGGAGACAATTAGCCAGACTGGTGGACTGGATCCGTGTAGCCTGCAAATCTCGCGCGATTGCATGACGTCAGTGGAATACTATGAATAGCGTCAGTAGCCAGTTGAGACTTCTTTGTGGCCGAAGCTCTTGTCATTCAAGTAACTATAATGAAACCTCGTCCAGAGTCACTTGGACCTTTTCCTCTTGCCATCTTGATCCAAAATCGAGGTCAAGTGGACCTGCTTAGTGCACTACAGAGCACGGCAGTATGTTAATTGCTCAATTGCATCATGCGGTACACCTGACTCATCATGTTTATCCACAAATTTATTCGAGTTTCCTCCCTTCCTGTTTTGTTTATCCAGCATTTAGCAACGCCTACCTGTTTTTCAGGCAGTGTCAGGACACGTTATGGTCAACTCCATGGAGAACAGCCTGAGAAACGGTCCATATGTCATGCTCAGGCTGCCGCAAATCTGTCAAACAGAGGCACAGTTTTCATCAAGTCAACCCAGCATGCAACAGAGGTAGAGGCGCAGCAAACAAATGAAGCAGTTAAAATGCTTAAAGCACTCTTTATCCAGCATTTTCACAATTAGTATTGTTCTGTTTGAAGATATTCACTTAGATGACTAACGGCACTATTTGTATTCATGAATTCATATTTGCCATGAAAATATTTGTTATTTAAAAATCTGTGCCCACTATGAAATGCATTAATGTTTAACAAAATTTTTTTTGTAAAATTTTTTCAGGGTGCTGAATGTGAAGCAGTGGAGCTCCAGAATAAAATAACAGATCATAACTGTGATGCCAAGGATGCAGATATTTCAGATACCTACCATAGATCAACTTTGCTGTGGCATGATACATGGACTGTAATTAAACATTAATAAACAATAAAGAATAAAAAGGCTGAAAACACTGAGACAAACATGAAAACAGTTCAATTACTGGGGATAATTCTAGCAAAACAAACAGGCATTAAAATTTAATTGTAATAGAAACGCAAATGACTCACTGAAGTCCACGTTTAGATGGATTGAAGTGACAGTGTAGGGAATGAGCTACTTAATAGTGACTGTAGGAAGAATGTAAGTTAAGAAACTCATTTAGGCGGCTGGTACTGGACCAAATGCTCTGGGACCATTTGCCAGATGACACCAATTTACTCTTGTGGGGTTTCTTATAGATTTCAGTGGAGGGGCAAGCCAGTATGTTTTGCCAAATTCACTTTCTGGAGAGCTGCATGCTGCTCTGTGATGCTGTAGGTGGGAAAGTGTTGTACAGCGATTCTGTGGGAGCTGTAAAGAGGTCTGGAAGACAAGTTAACTCTTTTGGGTATCCTTAGGAAAGTAGATTTTGCAGGTCAGGTGACCATGTTCTCCAAGCTGGTGATCTTCTTAAAGGCTGACCTGCTAAATGATCTGTCCATTTTCTTCTAAAGCTGAAAACGAGTGCTTCAAATTTGTCAGTGGCTATCCATTAGGCATCAAGTAGGTTGACTTAAGAGCCCACATATGACTGATGTAGTCTGACTAACCAGACATGCACCTGGCTACCAAGTTAAAGTGCATGAAACAAACGAGAGAACCATTGTGAACAGAGTGCAACTGTGCCAAGTATGGTCTGTCTGGGATGAGTGATGGAGGCGAAGCTGAAATCTGGAGTTTTTCAGAAGACCTAAAAATTTACTGAGTACCTGCCAATACCCAGTGTGTATTTACTCATACTACACCTATATTCTACTTTCTTAAATAAATATCATTTAGAACATAATGACGTTTGTCTGAACTGAGAACATCTGCGTGCTTGATAGGTTGATGTGAATGATAAAGGCCCAGCATTTGGCACATTTGGTCTCATATTGATCTAAATCCCTAAATTTCACATTTACGGTGTGTTGGTAATCGGGACACATCTGTTAGTTAACTCGACCCAAAGTTACAGCTGATCTTACCAGGGTAACAAAAATAGATACTTCAATTTCTTCTCCCATCACTGCTTAGCAACTGTCCGCCACCACTTCAGCCAAGCTTTCAGTTTTCAGTGAGTTAGTTCCTTTGATTTTGTACTTGGATTTTGAAGCTTCAGATGCATGCTAATTATTTGCCTGGGGGATTTTTGAAAGGGAGACCTGATAGAGTAAGATCAGCCACCCAAGTTAAAGTGTATCGTCCTGGCCCGTAGTGATGTAATCTATGCACTGTCTACTTCCACACATAACAGTAACCAGAAGTAATATGATTTGGGAAAAAACTCACTGCCCATTGTGACAGTATGCTTCAGTTCAGGATGCTTGACGGTTTGGGTTTTTAAGTTTGTTGCTTTTTCCGTCTTTATTATGTACATCTCAGCTGTCCGACTCGAACTTGATTTTTCATTGAGGTAAGCATACTGCTTGTCAAAAGCAGATGCATGCTTTATTGGGAGATGTTGCATTTATTACTGCGTTTGTGTTAACCTGCACGTCTTGCTATTATCTTGATTCTAAAAAATGTGGCCTTATTAAAAATGTGTGCTTATTATTATATAGCGGTGACATGCCCAGCACTGTGATTAGCGTGTTGCCATTGTGGTGCTGCACAGCACTCATATAACCTGGGACGCCTGGGATTTGCTAATTCTTCTATGCATGCTGGGTATCTGTATCTGGGCAAATGATAGTGGTCCTAGGAAAGTGCCCTGCGGAACACCATGAGTCACTGTACTGTGTATGTATGTTAAAAGTGTCAGGTATCAATAATCACTTCTCATGGATAGGAAATGTCCATGCATTCATAGCACAGGCTGGACAATCACATGCATCTTCTTGAGAATGTGATTCTCTGATCATTCCATTCTGTCGTAACAGTATTCTTTAGTTTACGATGCTTGACGGTTTGGGTTTTTAAGTTTGGTGCTCTTTCCGTCTTTATTAGGTACATTTCAGCTCTATGGTTTAAATTTGTTGTCTTTATTAAGATAAATGTATTGCTTGTCATAAGCATGTGCTTTATTGGGAAATATTGCTATATTTTTGTGTTTATATTAACCTGTGTGCCTTGTTATTATCTTGATTGTGAAAAAAGTTATTATTATTATTATTATTATTATATAGCGTTGACGTGCCCAGCACCATCATTAGTGTGCTGTCATTGTGGTGCTGCATAGCCCTCATGTAACCATCATGTGACCGCTAGGTTGGGCAATATTTGGTGATATTTTATCATTATCAATATAAAAAATAATCTCACAATGCACTCATCTGAACATATCAAGAACATCGTCAGTACTTAAAAGAACACCGACTACGTTTCTGTAAATTCTGAATTTAGCATGTGAATGTACTGTTTATACTGTTATTATCAATTTTGTACCTTTGAAAGTTTCAGCCATCTGACATTTGTCCAGGCAGAGGAAAGCGTACTAATGTGATGAGCTTAAACACATTCCTTTCAAGACTTGGAAAAGCGTGGAAATTGAAATCCTGCCGTATATCAATATAGGCATTTCCAACATCCAACACAGCTCAGACCATATTTAATGACCTTACACCATATTTAATTATTTAAGAACTTGTCCACACTTCACTGTTTGAACAGCACAGCCTTTCATAAATTCTTATCAAGATATCATTTCCTTGCTGAGGCTTAAGAGAACGATTCCTCTCATTTTTAAGAGAAGCTATACTTTAGCAAGTGACTGCCATTCAATGACAAAATGCTACTGAATTGAAGCTTACATTCTAGTTCTGTCTTAGTCTTTTGGGTTTCAGTTTCCATCAATGAAATAGTTCCTGTTACAAAATGAAATTCAACTGCAGTCTTTAATTTGAGCATTTCAAATTCATAACAACGTATGTTCAAACCGTGACATTTCGATGCCAACACAAATATGGCTCTAAAACATGTCATTAAAACTGTAAATACAATTTGATAACGTCTATGCATCCTTGGGTGTTATTTTCTACTATGTACAATTCATTTTACAAAAGAAATGACAGATCCTGAGAATTCAGCAAAGTAAAACAGAGACAAAAACAAGCTCTGCTCAGAAAAATAACATTAAAAGAGAAATAAAGTAAATTCAATAAGTAAGATTTGTATGAGATGGAATTAATATTTTCTTCTCATAACCTCTTCTTAAAAACAAAACCTTTCCAGTTTGACTGAACTCAATTTCCTTCTCCTATACATGGTGTTCAAATGACATTCATGCCTCAGTTTAGTGCACTTTTTGCAGATATCTTCCAGGCAGTGTCGGTGGTTTATTTTGTTTCCATACACACCTCAAGGCCAATACATTGACATATATTACCCTGGGATTTGATAACTCTTCTAGACATGCTGGGTATCTGTATTTGACCAAATTATAGTGGTCCTTAGACAGTGCCCTGTGGAACACCATCAGCCAAATGCACTGTATATGTATGTAAAAAGTGTCAAGTATCAGTAATCACCTCTCATGGATAGGAAAATGTCCATGCATTCATAGCACAGACCAGACAATCACATGCATCTTCCTGAGCATGTGATTCTCTGATCATTCCATTCATTCAAATACGAACGACAATGTGCAAAAGAAAAAGGCGTCCTTCTTGGAGCTGAGAGGCACAGTCTTCTCAGAGCACTGCCCTTTCTTAGTCCATCGAGCAGCTCTGTGCACATGGCAATGGGGCTTAGTCAGCCATGTTTATTTCAGCTCTTCTGAACATGTCCCACTTGGAGTCACGTTCTCCGTGATTGAGGCAAGACAGTGGTCCCTGTGACATTTTTGGGTAATGGCGGTGGGCTCCAGTCTGGCTGGTAGAAATGGATGTTGAACGTCCTTGCCCAGTTAGCAAAGACGCGCTTCTCTGTGATGAAGCGGTGATGGCTGCCCCGCCGCCCGCGCTCATGGGAGATGTACATGGCACATTCGTCCGGCCCCAGGGGCTCATAGTAGTGATAGGGGACGGAGGGGCGTTGAGCTTCCCTAAGGAGAAGAAGAAGACAGAGAAAGTTAAGGAAAAGATGTCCCAGCAAAGTTAGCATACAGAAAGAAGTAGATTCCCAGATTCCCAAATTAATCTTGAGCTGAATATCCATGGGCAAGGCAATTAACCTGAATGTGTCTAGAGAATAAGTGGCAATAAGCGGAATAAATTGATTCCATGTAACACAATAAGGCTTCAGAATGGCCTGGGAGAGGTCATGCCTCAGTGGGAAAGCGTAATAAATCATCTCATTTTCTGCTCTTGGTTATTGTTAGAGTGGAGTCGATGTGCAGCAGGGCACCGTTGACACGGGGTGGGTGTTAAATGATATGGCACAGTGCTTCAAGCAAATAAAATAGATTTTACACTCATACTCATTAGGCGAAAAGATTACATTTATTGTAGTACTTACTTGCAGAAGTCTGGAGGCACCATGCCGTAAACGTTGATTCGGTCGCACAGCTCCAAGGCTATGGTCATTGTGAACCATCCCGTACTCAACCAGGAGTTGGATATCTTCCTGAGAGGGAAAGAGAAAGGATGGGGATTCACTGATTGATCAAGATGCTATCATTACATTGGGTAAATCTAGAAAAAGAATAATGAAATAATTCCTGGGGGCTGGCAAGTTGGAAAGGCGGTGCCCACGAGCCCAACTATCGGCGGCATTTAGGAAGGGTTCCCACCTGACAAGATCGTTTCTATAACAGAGTGTTATCATCAACTGCTCATCAACTCCGCTGTCCTGCCATCTGATACGGAAGCCCTAATGATTTTCTGACAAATAACATAATAACGGAAGAGAAACAAACACCATTAGGGAAGAACAGCGAGGGACGTGATTGATTAGGCGGCGTGATTGCTGGTAAATTACCTCTGCCAACAGAGAGCTGCCCATCTGGCAGCTGTCACATCCATAATCTCTCCTGTGCATATGTGCTTAGGTGGAATATAGAGTGTTACCACTTCTTCCACTTACTATCTGTCCTTTTCCAGGAGTTTGGATTTAAGACCTGATAATTAGCCTCTAGTCTGGCCTCAGGACTGCTTGACAAAGGTTACCAAGCCTGTTTTGTAAGGGCAGATCATTTGGTAGGAAGATGCTGGCCAGCTCATGCGAGAAGATGAGAAGGTCTTGCCTTTAGCTGTGTTGTAGATGACCTACAATATATCAAAGCCCCAGAACTCTCTGTGGTGTGCTGATTGGAATTTCTCTCTAAAGCTCAGGGTCCTTTAGAAATGCAGCAAAAAAGAGCAACTTGTTCTTGGGTGTGAGCTTCGTGGAGCCGGAGTTTGTGCTATGGTAAGTCAGCTTCAACAGTACATCTGTCAAAACTGTGAACACAACTTTGGTGTGATTGGATTTCAAGAGGCCGGTCGCTTGCTATATCAATGGATGTTCTTATATATTTATTTGACTGGGAGAATGGGCATCTTAAAAAAGTACTGTCCAAGCTTGGCTGCATATTTTTTATTCAATGTTTAGACAATTAACTTTATTCATTTTGAGTGGTTCTTTGGATCAAAGACTCTCAGTAACATGTCAAACACATATGATGGGTAGGATTAGGGTCAGGGTGAGGGTTAGGATTATGTTTTGGGTTGAGGCTTAGATTAGGGTTAGGACTAGGGCCAGGGTCAGGGTTAGGTTTTGGGTGGGGTTGGCTTTTGCAGAATGAAAGACAAAAAAATCAACAACACATCTACTTAATGTGGGTAATATATCAACAGAACATCTACAGGATATTTACTTCAATCTATTCAGATACTTCACTACTACTACTACTACACTGTTGATGGGTTACTTACAATTTGTTAAGAGTTTATTAATCATCTTCAAAGGACTACTCCAAATAAAGTGTTACTAATGTTATAATGGACAGCCTATCAGCTACGGTTATTATACAGTTTATGCAGTAACCATATATTGGTAGTTGTTTTTACAGGCACTCTGTAATTGGTCTAAATCTGTCTTTTTTATGATACATGTATATGTTCTAGAGGTACTGATGGTACCCATGATATATCTAGAGATGCAAATTGTGATGTCACCATATTCGCCAGGCCTACAATTTAGTGTACGATCCGAGCACAAGCAGGGTAGCTGGAATAACTGAATGGTTGTGATCTTCAACCCATCCAGAGATCCACACTAGGCCTAACTCTCAGGATCTTGTTTTATTTCTATAGCCTACAGTGAAAGGACAAAGCAAATGATGTTTCAGAAGGCAGCTGCCTGAGTTGGCAGGACTCATAAGTCCATTCGATTTGAATGGCCAGCCATGCTGATCCACCGTAAAATGAGCCAGAAAGAGCACTTACAGCAGGGGTGTTGATTTCCAGTCCCGGAAGACTGGAATGGAGCGCAATCTGGTGATTTCTCAACTTAAACACAGCAACAAAACCTGGTAGCCGAGCAGAATGGGTGATGATCCCGAGGCTAAACTTTCACCATTTACTTAACTATGTAGCCCACTCATATACTTATTATCCTACAATTAAAAAATGAACATGCAAAACAGGGTTTTTGGGGTGAAGCACCTTTATAACAGAACCTTTGTTGACAATGAATAACAAGGAACTCTATATCCATTAAACATTTTTATTCATTTTGTTTAACCTGGAACCAAATGTCCAAATCAAGAGCCATTCGCATATCTTGATTTTTGAGTCAGTCTTGCATGATGATAAAGGCACTCAGTTGTCCCGAGTGGCACTACAAAGAAAGTGTTTACCCTCTTGTCGGCGATGCCACAGCCACCCTTACAAAAAAGAAGTTTATTTAAGTGTGTCTTTTAAACTATAAAATAAGTATGCTTTCAGGATACTTTTTATATAATTAAAAACAATAAACGAAATAAAATTACACTTGAGTATACTTGGCTTATACTGACAAGTGTACAAAAAAGCCTAAGTATATTTGGCTTTATATTTATACTTAATCTTTTGATTGAGATGTACTTAAAAAAAGTATAATTAAGGATTCTTGTTTCAGGCATAAAGTTTAAGTATACTTGGCTTGTAGTTTGGGATGGAATAGCTCAGAGAAAACAGCACACAGGTCAAGCTGAACCTGATCTTTTATGAAAATTGTAGAGAAGTACAACCTGTTTGTGGGCAGCCAGCGACTGATTTCACATCACCACGAATTCCCTTATCGAACTGTGTGTTTAATGTGTTTCGCTTGGAACTGGACTGTTGACTTGAGTTCTTATGTTCTCATATTTCGGCATCATATGCAATATTTGTTTGAAAATTCTGATTTAGGAAGACAAACACGTTCGTGATCCTGAGTAGGTCTTGTGAATTTTGTATGTGTAGTTAAATAAAGTTAAGGGTATATTTCAAGGATTAAAATACATAAACAGAAACCTAGCAGTATACTAGTATACTAAAGTGTAGAAGAAGTGGTAAACTATATGTATTATGTTAAATTCATTGAAAGAAAACCTCCAAGTATGCATACAGTGTAAAAACTATTAAACTAGTAGTTTACTGAGAGTATATTTAAGTGTACTTTCATAAAGTAAAAAGGGATGGAAATATATAACTAGTACTCTAACAGTACTATAAGTTCACTGTTAGTATAGTTCCATAAAATGTACTACTCTTACACCTAAAATATGCTTGAAAGTATACTTTAATAAGCTAAAAAGTGGGCAAAGTTAGTCCCAAGGTCTACTGAAATAGTACACCTAGTACACACAAGTATACTACTACTACATTGATATTAGTAGACTTACTATACAAAGTATACTTGGTAACTATACTTTAACTTTACCCGGGTTTACTTATTAAAATTAAGTATACTTTTTTGTGAGGGCATCCATTGCTGGGAGTCCAAGGCAATGTAATTGTCCTGACTTTCACTGGGTGGTTAGGATGGTCATGGAAGATCTCCCATTACTCATCAGAACAGAATTGCTAGTTAGCAGATCAAATTCTAAACAATTACAATTGGGGGGAGTTCAACCGACAATTGAGGGGCGGCGTGTGTTTGGAGTCTTCTCAGATGTGCTGTCAGATGTGTATTTGGGGATCCATGATAAAAGTTTGAACCTCGTCCCTTTTCAGAGCTATTCTGTGGTTTGTGAGAAGATGCTCAGCTCTGTAACGCAGCCATATTTCATCTTCAGTAAGGCTGTAAGACATGAGCTACTCAGCGCCGCTCATTGAAAGCAATGCTAGATCATTTACTAGTGATTCTTGACATGTTCATCCTTTAATCAGCATTTTATCCCCTCTAACAAAACTGTCCACAGCAATCACCAACAACGTTTAGCACATCAGACATCACTGCAACACTGCAGCACTTCTCATTCTGGAGATGCTTACACAGAATTTTTTCTTTTAGTGAAATAAATGTTTCGGTAATCTCCACAGATAGCAAATTCCACTTCTCAGCTTAATTAAACTCAAACATCTCTCACTGCTTAAAGCTGGTTATCACACTTGGTTTTACTTTTTAAAGAGTCCACAGATCTTTTTTGTTTTTTTAGCTTTGAGCTCTGGAGTGGGCAAGGTTGCCAAATATAACAAAAACCATCCGCTCAACGTTTGATTAATATTTGACCATCTGTATGTTTGCGACCATGGACCTGGCAACCCTGACAGCAGGTAGAATGAGAAAGACTTCTTTCAGAGTGGATGAGAGAGGGGGTGTGGGGGGGGCGGGGTGGTTGTCATTTTACAAAGGGGGATGGTTTCTGTCATTTTTATGACCGGAGGGCCCACCCACCCCTCAGAGGAACAAGTGGGTAAAAACAGAGGAAAACAAACAAAGACAATAGAGACACCTGGTGTAAGTTAAAGGCCCTATTCTGCCCTGATTTACATGTAACAACCAGGTCACGCTCTGCAGAATAAACACACTGGGTCACCTTTATAGCAGGTGGGATGCCTGACCCCACCAGTCCATTGTGGAAACTATCTGTTAGGTGAATCAGGTGTGTTTTATATTTTTAACAGAGTTTACTAACACAGCATTAACAATACACTAATGACAGATTTACACTCACATAACATTCATAACAATAAATAAATGCCATTTTGAGGACCCAATCAGGGAGTGACTGCTGGCCGATGCCTTCAATCTGCTGTGCTTTGTGAATGATTCACTTGCGAGACATGACAGAAGCCAAGAGACGAGAGACACACAGACCTTTAATTCAGTGTTTTCACTCCAGGTTTGGAGCCATGGCACTTTATAGTGTTTCTCTGCTGCTCACACCTCGTTCAGCTCAAGAAGGGATTAATTAGCTAATAATATCAGGAATTTTAACCAGGAGACCCAGTTATGCAGGGCAGGGGTTTCAGGACTGGAGCTGAACACTGAACTAACTGCACTAGCAAACGTACAAAATCACGTCTGTCGAAACACGACGTCGTTTTCTGACCCACGACATTCAGTCTGATATTTAACGTTTATGTTTCTCCATTCAAACGTCAGTTAAATCTTCAGAAACAGAGAGTAAAGTTATAGCGGCGGTCTGCAGCTCCGTTAGGGGGACTGTTTATCTCTCGGCTGTTAACATCAGCTAAAGTTCTCTAAACGCTAGCATTGTCCACATCTGTGTTAATTAGCTGATGCCAATGATCACAAAGAGCGTTTTTCTCCTCATTATGAAACCCCATGGGATCCTTTACCCTCCCTGACGTAAAGAGCCGGTGGGCTTCTGTGCTTTTAGGTGCTTTGAGAGGCTCTCCAGAACAGGGGGAGTGGCTGAGTATGAGATAGGAAAAGACAGGAAAACATATATTTGGTTGCTTTTCGTGAGTTTAAGTGGGCCCAGGAGTTCTGGGGAAACTGTATAAGCCTGTTTTATCAACTTTGTTGAGGTAACGTTTCCCTTCCAAAGTAAGGAGAGTAATTTTGGCCATCTTTCACCTCTAGTTAGGTTTGTGTGGAGCAACGAAGACGGAAATTCCGTCCCAAATGTGTCGGCCACAACAGAAAAATCATGTGAAACCCTAGGATAGAAAATCCTGGAGGTGGAGCGAGCCAAGACATATCAATGCTGTACCAGGCTTCATATCTGACTCACGGTAAAATACATATAAAACAACTGTAATAACTAATAATTACATTAAATAAACATTAAATAAAATGCTGTAAAATTAGAGAAACAGAGCTTAAAATCTTCACATAACCAAGGAAAGACTGCTATACAGCGGGTGAAATAAGTATTGAACACGTGACCAATTTTCTAAGTAAATATATTTCTAAAGGTGATATTGGCATGAAATTCTCACCAGATGTCGGTAACAACCATCCAATCCACACCTGCAAAGAAATCAAACCATAGATGTCCATAAATTGTGTAATAATGAGAAATGACACAGGGAAAAAAGTATTGAACACATGAAGAAAGAGGTGCAAAAAGTCATGGAAAGTCATGACTCCAGCTGAAATCTATCAATAATTAGAAAGCAATCCTGCCACATTAATATCGGCTGTTTCAACTGATGGCCTATAAATAGGTGTCTCATTACCAAGGTGCCACACAAGAAACATCTCATGATGGGTAAATCCAGTGAGCTCTCTCAAGACCTTCGCAACCTTATTGTTGCAAAACATCTGTAACTGGTTACAGAAGAACTTCTAAACTACTGAAGGTTCCAGTGAGCACTGTTGGGGCCATAATCCGGAAATGGAAAGAACATTGTTTCACCATAAACCGGCCACAACCAGGTGCTCCCCGTGAGATTCCAGACAGAGGAGTGAAAAGAATTATCAGCAGAGTCGTCCAAGAGTCAAGGACCACTTGCAGAGGGCAACAGAAAGACCTGGAATCAGCGGGTACAATTGCTTCAAAGAAAACAATAAGTAAAGCGCTCAACCACCGTGGCCTGCCTGCACACTCACCACTGCTGAAGAAAAAACATGTTGAAGCGCATTTAAAGTTTGCTCAACAACATTTAAACGAGCCTGTGAAATACTGGGAGAACATAGTTGGTCAGATGAGACCACGGTTGAACTCTTTGGATGCCATAATAGACACCATGTTTGGAGGTCAAAAGGCACTGCATATCACCCAAAAACGCTGTACCAACAGTGAAGTTTGGAGGTGGGAACATCATGATGTGGGGCCGTTTTTTCAGCATACGGCACTGGCACGCTTCATATAGCTGAAGGAAGGATGAATGGAAAAATGTACCGAGACATTCTTGATAAAAACCTGCTGCCATCTACCCGGATGATGAAGATGAAATGAGGGTGGACATTTCAGCAAGACAATGATCCCAAACCCACAGCCAAGGAAGCTCTCAATTTCAGAGAAAGAAAATAAAGCTGCTAGAATGGCCCAGCCAATCACCTGACCAGAATCCAGTTGAAAATCTGTGGAAGGAGCTAAAGCTCAGAGTTCATAGAAGGAGCCCATGGAACCTTGAGGATTTGAAGAGGGTTTGTGTGGAAGAAAGGCCCAAAATCACACCTGAGCGATGCATGCGGCTAGTTATTCCATACAGGAGGTATTGAAGCTGTCATCACCAAGAAAGGCTTTTGTACGAAGTATTAAATACATTTCAGTAAGCGTGTTCTTCTATTTGACATTTGATTTCTTTGCATGTGTGGCCTGGATGGGTTGTTTACCGACATCTGGTGAGAATTCCATGTCCAATAGCACCTTCGGAAATATATTTACTTAGAAAATTGGTGAAGTGTTCTACTTATTTCACCTGCTATATTGACGTGAACTTATAAGCTGACCCCTTAACTGTGTACCCAATCTTATACAGCTAGATCAGCTATAAAATACAACATATCGCTATTTCAAATACCGGGGGGTGGCTGTTTTTCCATCTAAGTGGAATTGATCATTCAGCCATCAATTTGGCAAAATATAAGACCTCGTTTGCTATTTAAAATAAGCTTTTGTAATACCACACCAAATAAAATGAGGGCGGCTTATGGTTCTTAAGATTCATCGAGGTTAGAAAGCATTTCAAATATTGACTGGCAGAAATGAAATGGTCAACTGACATTCTCAAAACATTAAAAGCGGCTTGGTTCTGCTTGCAACGATCACATACTGGGTGAAACAGGTGTGTTTAAGCAGGACAGTACACTGGCCCCCCAGGACCAGAAGTGCTTTACAGACTCGGTCTTCTATAGAGTTTAAAATCCTTCCCTGCTCTATCCTCTGGGTGTGCTTGGGGAAATCAGTGGGGTTTGACACTGATGCTGAAGCTATTCTCACAGCGTCCTTTGAAGGAATGGAAAAGCCCACTTGAACACACGACCAATGCGCATCAGACAGGATGAGCCTGTAAGCCTTTTATTTGAGGATAATCATGCCTGACAGAGTTTAGTGCGACTACAGCACTTTGGAAAATGGGGTGTGTGTTCACGTCTGGGCGTGAGCCTTCGCTTCAGCCTCTGATTGTGTGTGTGTGTGTGTGTGTGTGTGTGTGCGCTATATTCCGTGGGGAGAGTAATGGCTCTCGCTGTCATCACAGATGATGATTACCGCTGATCAAGTTCAGCAGTCCAGAGAATTAAAGTGCAGGATAATGTTTTAGCCACTACTTAAACCGTAGAATCTTTCTTCTACGGCCAACAAACAGGATCAGGAAAAGGTAATAGAGAATATTATATAAAACGTGCCCAGAGTGTTTCATTCACTTTTATCTAAAACATTGTTATAATGCAAATTTCCCACTGTCTGTGCTGCATGTGAGTAAAACTGACCGTTTTTTCTGTACAGCGTAAGTGTGCCAGTGTTCAGTTAAACTCCCAGGACAAAAAATGAGTCAACTTGCATGTTTAAGGTGGTAGTAACTTCAGGCTCCTGCAGATGGTGATAAATACCTGCGGGGTGTGACGGGATTCATAGATTGAGAAAAGGTGGTTCAGTGCAGTGAATGTCTCGTCTGATATGTGGAAAATAGGTCACAACGCAGAAGTTAATGACTGGCAGAATGTAGTGATTTCATTTGGGCCAAAGGCCACAGTGTGAAGGAAGTAGCTGAATTTGCAGGTGTATCGAAACGTACGGTCATACGGGTCTCCAGCAGCGGCAAAAATCCCAGTCTACAGGAAATTCTCACACGGAATTGTGGTCAAAAGACGAAGCTGATGGACAGAGACAAATGGCGTATTCCACCTGTGGAGAGTTCTTTCAGAAATTGGTTGTGAAGAACCTGCATTGACGTCTAGAAGCAACTCTAGCCTGGAAGTGAAGTGATATTGATTCACAATTTATTTCTCCCTCAAAAAATTTGTCACCACTTTAAACACTTTTTTTTTTGTCTGGCAATCTTGTTATATAATTATGAAAGCACTGTTGAATTGACAGAAAACATGCTTAATTTGTAAAGCATGTGGACGTGTGCTTTCGCTCGGACGTTCCTAAGGCAGGGAGCTCTGCTAATTATTTTTAATATCATCCAGGCCTACGCACAGCAGTACATTTTCAATAAAATATCTTCTACTTTACTAATATATTGATAAAACCCTGTAAAATAAAATAAATCATATATAAAGTCATATCATATTGAAAGGTAAGCGTCTGCACTTTCCACAGAATTTCCCTACTGGTTTCAATGTGCAACGTGTAAGAAATAAGGTATAATATAAAATCACGCGACATGCTTGATGAGGATTTACAACGTGGCACTGGGAAATGATGAGCATTTGCAATGCTGAGGAACCCAGTTTAGCCACTCAGAGGAAAAAACTCCCATCATTTCCCACCAGAGTGCTGCATGTTCTCTTCGGTTAAGCGGAATGTACAGCAGATCCTCCAGAGCAAATGCTGTTTGTATTCCTCACCAGGGTGTTCACACAGGAACAAATCAGTGTGAGGGCACGAGGAAAAGAAAAACACACACAGAAATAAAGTTCCATGAAGTGTCTGCTTGGTGTCTGGCATGCTGGGCTCATTCTCTCACCCCTGCTGCCACAACTGAACCCGTAGGCATTGCTATGCAACTGTCAAGGGCTTCTTTCCTTCCAGTGCCCTGCAACAACTCAGTGCTGCAGTCAAAATCGTCACAAATGCTTTCAGTCAAGCCTGGATTCTCGCGCTCTTGTTTCTCGACGCTGAGCCAAACGAGGGCCTCGATATGCAGTGAGCCAATCCACTGTTGGTTGGAATTGCAAAGCACATTCACACGACAAGCATTAAACACGGTAACAGCAAACAGGAATAATCCTCAGAGAGAATTTTCATCATATCTATTTGTCACAGTTCAAGCCGCTTGTTCTTCTGATTGAGGCAGCAGCTGGAACGTTTGTTCACTGATGGGTTGCATTAAAGCAAAAAAAATCTCAAGACACGTTTGATGTGTGCTGGAGGCTAAGAGGCTAATGCAGCTAACAAGTAATAGAAGCTTATATCCCACCAATTAGCACTGGGCAAACTGCATGCATTTGAGTCAAGTAATCACAAATGTACTTGCTTAAGTGGCTTCTGACTGTTATCAGAATGTTGTCTCCATTTTAGGAGACGTTATTATCCAAAGTGGCCTACAAAACAGGCAAACAGCGGAAGCCGAAGTGATTCAACGTTCGTGGGAATACAAACACCATTCCAAAAAAGCTGGGACAGTAGGTACAATGCAAACAGAATGAAGCGATGTGTAAATTCACTTTGACCTGTATTCAAATGACAACAGACATGCAATATTTTATGCTCATTGTCAAACAGAGGCCTGTAACATGCTCCAAAAATGTTGGGACAGGGGCAATAAGATTAGGAATATTAGTAAATGTGTAAATGCCTGTATCTGATTACATTCCCTATCGGAAATTTTAAGTCCGTTCTGCATGTGTGTCACGTCACAGTGAAAGTTTATGCCGTTCAACATGGCAGAGCAGAAACCGGTCTGCAGAGGAGACGAAGTTCACGCTCTGGTCTTTAAGACGGCGGTGGGACGGACGTCCTCAATACATGTGAAGTACATTTTTCTGCCATCATTTTAAAGCAATTAAAAACACAAGCATGCCAGCTGCATCTCACTATGCCTGGACTCACGTGATGCTTGTTGTCATGGCAACGTCCACACTAAGTGGTTCTCTACACGTGCGTCATTTTGGGCCGGGCTACATGTAGTGAGCGCGCAAATGGAGATGTTCCATCAGATTGTTGAGGAGAGTGAGCATAAATACTCTAGCCTGAATATGTAATCGGAATGTATCGGATTGGCAACTCAAATGTTCCAAAAAACATCTTAACCAGGTTATGCAGTCATGTTTGGGTACGAAAGGAGCATCCAGGAACGACCTAATCCCATCCTTGCTCAAAAAATTCATCAACAACCCAAGAACAGCAATTCTCGAGCAATTGCAAGCATTTTGGGCATTGCACCCTCTGTGGTGCGGAGAAATCTCTGTGTGTAAAGGGAAAAGATGAAAACCAATGTCCGGCGCTCAGACGTGTTCAGACGGCACTGCATTTAAAACTGTTTCTGTAATGAATGAACTCAGGCAAGTGGAATATCTTATCTGCTCAGAAATATCTCCTGAAAATGAACAAGCTGTGCTGTTTTGACTAGATAAAAAAGGAAAAACCAAACCATTTCCTTGCTTGTCGTGTTAAAGATGCGGAAAGTCAAACTTTCCTTTACACTCGCCAAGAATTCATGGTCTTTGCATGTTTTTTTCACAAACCAAGGCCGAGTCCTCGCTCCAGAAGAAATCGCTCTGTTTCATATAGGCTTTGAGTGCCTCTTCAATGTGCAGCACTCACAAAATAAAAAACGTTTTTCAAACCAAAGAACACTCCAGAAATGTGAAATGGAGTTTAAACAAAAGACGTCTTTAATAGCCGAACTTTCCGTCCGTGTACCTCGCTGACGTGAATCCCGCTTAAACAAACAGAGATGCGCATTTGCTCTGATGAATTTTTTTTTCCCTCTCTTGATTAAAGAAATTTCTCGTTCAGACGAGGCGACAAACGACGGCCTTGGAGCCGTCAAATAAGCAAAGGCCTCATCAAAGTTTCTCGGAACAACTTCCTGACAGGGCGAGGCAGCTCTGATGAAATTCAGACTATGTCAAGGAAACAAAGATAACGACTGCAGCAGCGGCTGGCCTCTCTCACGCTGGCATCTTACAGAGGCTTCGGCGTGTTCCTCATAGCTGTCTTCATTCCTTCATCCTCACGTCTTCTTCTACTCATTTTGCTCACTTTGGAGAATTACTCTGAGTAAATAGCAGATAAAAGAGGAAAAGGCGCCGCTGATTACATTCCGTCGTATACAGTGTGGTGTAACTGTTAACACAATATAATAGGAGCCAGAGATACCAAGAACCAGACTAATCCAGTTTGTCACTCAGACTAATTAATCAGTGGCAATATTTGTTTTGCTTTTGTAATTAGTCTCCACTGAGTTTGCAGGAAAGCTCTGCATCATTAAATTAGGCTGATTAGCTGATATGTCATGTTGATGTTGCATTTCACAATTACATACTGATTTCCACACACAAACAGTCGCTACTTCAACATCAAAATCTGACACCAAAAAACCTTGTAAGTATGGTTTAGTTCAGGGGTCGGCAACATGAGGTAAAAATAAACAATTCCTCACTTCCAGTAAAATGAAGCTCTGCTAAATAGTCTTAAATGCTGCGGTTAATGTAGCCTATATGTATTAATTCAACCTTTAACCCTGAAAGTTGGTGCTCAGACTGCTGGTCACCAAAGCAACACAGACAACAATCTCACCTAGTTAGTAACTAACGAAAAGGCAAAGAGATTTAAGAGGAACATCGATAACTTGGACACAAATGGACTGATTTGCATTCATTATCACTCCAGCCGGTTTCCTGATACGTTTAATCTGCAACGAGAAACTGTGAAACACCAAAGCGAAGACAAATTGTACCTGTTCACCTTAAATGGTGCAGCAGTTCCATTCTGGCGACTCGGGCACCATTTAAGGTGGAACTGGAAAATTCAAACAAGAAGCTGGAGAATGAGAAGTGACTTCAGCCTCGTAGAAAGTCCAAGAC
This sequence comes from Pygocentrus nattereri, assembly GCF_015220715.1. Classification (NCBI taxonomy): domain Eukaryota; kingdom Metazoa; phylum Chordata; class Actinopteri; order Characiformes; family Serrasalmidae; genus Pygocentrus; species Pygocentrus nattereri. Next base: position 51,892,742 of record NC_051212.1, read on the forward strand.
CCATTTTACAAGAGACTCTTCTACTTTTGTGGAAAAATTTCCTGCTGGATATGCGAGAAAAGTGGCTATAGATGACTTAAAGCTTAAAAGGAGAGCAAAGTAAGTCTGTGCTTTTGTTTATGTTTTTATCTTATACTAGTACATTAGTTCAGACTGAGACATATCTACAGCCAATTTGGTAACTTGGACATAAAATGTGGCTCCAACGGTGGTTTGATTTTTGTTGAAAAGACAAAATAGCTCTTCTCAACATTTGGCTTGCTGACCACTGGTTTAGACTAAGATCTTTTGGGAATGAGTGGCCCTACACCTTGATTTTATTTATTTTGTTCAAAATGAATGACTTAACGTTCCGCACTGACTTTCAGACCGCGGGGCATATTTACTTCAAAACAATGGGATCTAATTGCTCACCATGTGGCCATGAGGGACAGGGATGCAGCCTCACATCCTGACCCAAAGCGCAGGGGCGTGGCTAAAATAAGGGTGCGGAAGCTTTCGCTGTCAGTTTTGTGAGTCATGAAGTTGCAAAAGTTTGGGAACCCATGCTCTCTTGAATATCATTTTAGTTAATACAAGTCCATTAAAAATGCTGATCCTACCACAATCCTGGCAACCCTGGTTTGGCTCTGAATAGCCATGAGCATTAAAAAGAAATACTACGCTTGTCAGTGAACAGAGGACCTCTGAGAGTTTTCAAGCCCCTAAAAAAGACGCTGACATGTTCAAACACTTTGAGCAGCAGCAGATCAACAGTGAAAATCTCAGCCGTGTGGAACCATTTACTGCTTTCTACAAAGGACATCAGACAAGATTTGTAACCACTTTCAATGCCACAAGAGCCAAATATAAAATGATAGACATTTAAAAACAGACCATTTTTAAAATAGATTTCAAGTAGACTTTTTAGTGATTGTGAGTTTTTCGGGTTTCGGTTCTGTGTGTGGCTTTCGGTTCTGTGTGTGTACGTTCTTGTAAAGAAATGCATGCATTGTATATTCAGCTGTGATCAGTCATGTTTGTCTTATTGCTCACATTTGAACCAAAAGAAAGATTTTCCTTTAAAAAGCAGTAAATTGCTTTACAGGAGAGCCACCGGGTAGACCACCCAAACTGCCCCCATCAGATAAAAAGCACTTCAAGCTTTGATCTCTGAGAGAGAGGAGAAGATCAAACTGTTTCAGATCTGAAAACATCCACAGGTGTTTCTGTCCATCCTTCCACTGTGAGAAGACCACTCAGCGCTGTGGGTCTGAAAGGACGTGTAGCTGATCAAGAAGAACCTCACTGAGAAAAGGAGGTGGACACACCAAACAAAGAAGCTGAATGATGGACTGACCACCCCAGAGTCCAGACCTCAACACCACTGAAAGGGTTTGATTAGTTCAGAAAATCCAACCAGCTTCTCAGACTGAGCTTTGGAGGCGTGTGAGCAGATTCTTTGAGGAGCTGAACGTGAGTCTCCTGAAAAGAACGGAAGCTGTAGTAAAGGTAAAGAAGGACACACTGAAAAAATCTTTGATATTTATTTGTTAAGACCTCTGCGTAGTTGTCTGTTGCATGTAGGCTCTGAAGATGCGCACACTGTAATCTTTGACTACATTTGCCATTCAACGTAATAATGAGATGATTCCTGTGTGAATACGGACACTTTAAAATCAAAAGGAGTAATCAAGCATGCCCCCTGACCTGAACCCAAACTCAACATAGTACAAAATCAGGACAGAAACAAATAAATAAGTAAATCAAAACACAGCCACAGAACTTTGGCATCATGTTGAATTAATGTGCTTGATGTGAGAATCTTACATCCCTCAGAAATTGAATTCCCCTGTGATAGCCCCAGCGCCTCAGTTCAAATAGGCTGAAGCTACTCTGTGTGCTCATAACTCAGAAATGAGAATGACCTCGGCACACTTCACTCAAGGGCCCCAATCTACATATTTTTCTTCCTCACATTCCCCCTTTTCTCTTCAAATAAAACAGATCTGTGATTTCGGCGCTACGGTTTTGAAAAAAAAAAAAAAGTGGAAACGGATGCTCTGGAAATGGAGAGTAAATAAATAGATCAGGAAAGCAAAAATATGGAAAAAGAACAAAAATATGTGAACGTTGAGGGTCAGACAGGGGTGGTGCCGCACCTCCAAAAGCTTGAGATCTTTCGGTAAAAATAAAATAATCCTCCTTTACAGTAAAATAAAGCTCTGCTGGTCTTAAACGCTGGAGTTAATGCAGAACTCCTAATTCCCCCTTTAACCCTGAAGGTTGGCCCGCAGACTGTTGATCACTATAGCAAAGCAGACAACATTATCGCCTAGCTAGTAGCAAACAGAAAGGCAAAAAGAGAGATTTAAGACCACTATCATTTCATTGGTATCATTTGGAGACGAATGGACTCACTCCAGCTGATTTCCTGATACGTTTAATCTGAAATGAGAAACTGTCAAACACCAAAAAAGTCGCAAAGCTGAAGTCGCTTCTCAGTCGCCAGCATCTTCTTCGAATTCTCCCATTCCACCTTAAATGGTGCAGCAATACATTCTGGTGCCTCAGGCACCATTTAAGGTGGAAAGAGAAAATTCGAACAGGAAGCTGGGGAATGAGAAGCGACTTCAGCCTCGTAAAAAGTCAAAGCTTTGCAAGAACCGTTTGATTCCCTGTCTGTTTGTGCCTCATGTCATGATGGTAGTGATGGAGAGTTGCGATGGTAGTGGTGGGTGGTCACCCTAGTACTTTGAAAAGTAGTGGGTCAAATGTCCGTTTCAAGGTTATTCTTGCCCTTTCTCTGAGAACAAGTGATTCTCCCCTTAAATCATTTTAAAGCTAATTAATAGCACTCGTTTAAGACTGAATGAGGTCACAAGGTAAATGCTCCCAAACTGTGAGCGGACTGTTTATATACTCTGGCTTAAGGTGTGCCTGGCATCATCCACTTGGAAGCTGCTGAAGGCTGGAAATTTAATAGGGACTTACAGAGTAAGCCAGAGTCAGATTTGTTCACAGTGGTGGTGATAGGAACCAGACGTCATCATCATCATCATCGTCGTTGACCGCTAGTCCAAACAGGGTCGGGGTAGCAGTTGGGAGAGCAGAGAATCCCAGATGACCCTGTCCCCCGCAACTTCCTCCAGCTCATTCCCGGGGACCCCAAGCCGCTCCCAGGCCAACTTGGAGACATAATCCCTCCAGCGGGTCCTAGGGCGACCCCGGGGTCTTCTCCCGGTAGGCTGTGCCTGGAACACCCCCACCGGGAGGCGTCCAGGGGGCATCCGGAGGGTCCAGCATGGGGGAGCGGTGCAGTGCCATATTGGCAGTGGGAGATTGCGGGGAGGTCCTAGTTGGCCTAGGCCCCTGCAGCAGAAACTAGCTCTTGGAACCAGACGTCCACCTCTAAAATCTCCCTCACAGAAAGTAATTACATGAAATGGCTAGGAATACTCAGCCTGATGTCTGAGGCATTGTTCTTCATCTATTCACTGTGGAGGAGTACATGCATAGATACGTGTAGGTTCACTGGTGCTTTTGGATGGTAAATAAAATAGCTATATTTGTGTTGTAGTCATGGAGACCCCTGGTTTCTATCACCACCATTGTAAAGAAATCGGAGTCTCTAATGAACCACTTCACACCAAATGACTCTGAATGACTTTGCAACTCGGTGACTCAATTATGCAGAGATTTGAAAAAAATCTGTGGAATTCCCCTTTAAGCACTGATGGCTGTAAAGACACAATGGCCCGATGGTGACCGCTCACTAATTAACAGCTATAAAATGTCTGAAAAGTTATGGGCACATGAAAGCTGACTTGCTGCGATTGCTCTGCTCTACTGTCGTCTCTGGTATGATCGTAGCAGATGGTTTATCTACATAAAACGGACTAAATCAACCACTGCCTTTAAAACTCTGCTCTGAATTCATTTGCTCACAAGGGATTGAGATTGAATTGAGATGAAATTTGAATCAACAGGATGTATTACAGGACGTAAAATGAATATTGCCATGTCACATAATTAACAAACTAATAGTGTGCATAAAAATAAGATTAAGACTTAAGAAAATGCATGAGAACTTTTTTTTTTGGGAGAACTTTTAAGAACATTCTTTTTCTGCTTTGTCTCGTTTGGATCCAGCCCCAGTTTAGCCTTTTTTTTAGACCACCCACCATCTCAGCTCATCAGAACAATGAAATCACACCCCACCTGTCTTTGCCCGTCTCTCTCTTGAAGAGGTCATCGAACTGCAGCATCTTCTGCCAGGAGATGATGTAGACCTTGAGCTTGGGCAGCACCTGGTTCATGAGGCGCAGGTTGTTGTAGACTAATCCTTTGCCATCTCGCCTCATGTAGCTGCTGGGGCCCCAGAAAATGAAGACGGTGTCCTGGCTGGAGTTCAGCAGCTCGTGGCGGCTGCGAAGGACCCGCTGCATGCTGGAGTGCGCGATGACCCTCAGGCTGGTGCGACGGCCCACGTCCTGCGCAAAACCACGGCCGGTGGGCGCGTCGTTCATGCGGATGACGCACTCGGCCCGATCGATCTCCTTGCCCTGCCCGCCGCCCGTCAGGTGACCGGAGCTGGTGACCAGCGCACAACTTCCACAGTGCATCTTCAGGGGCTGTGGGGAACAGAGCCAAAGGTCAGGACTAGGGCGGTCAGTTTCCAATTTGATTAAGAATGTTTTCCTTTTTCGTCAAAATTTTCAATTTATTCACATTTTGTTTAGAGGTGCAAAGCAAACGAATACAATGTAGTAAACAGTAGTGATGGGCACAAATTTTATATATATATATATACACACACACACACACACACACACACACACACACACACACACACACAAATATCTGAACTCATTTGGTTATTTATTTATTTAACCAGGCATTCAAATCATTTACTCAGCATTGGCAAGTGCACTGGTGAGCTCCCATAGCCAAGATGTAACATTAGCATCAGACCAACTGCTGTTGTCTTCAGCAATGATGTGCATTGAGAGTGACATTTTAAGAAATTAGACTTTTAAGCCAAGAAAAGAGAAAACAGTAAACTATGTTTATTCATAGTATTCCAATAACATCAAACAATCAAAGTGCCTTAACTTCAAGTTCACTCAGAAGCACAGTGGTGGTTTGTTATGAGATAATTAAGCCGTAATCGATCCAGCAGGGGCAGTAAAACACATTTATTCTGAACACTCAGTTTAAAACTCATTTTTAAACTGTGTTACCTGATATATTTAAGCGATGTTTGATTTGCTGTATTAATAACAAAAGAAATGTGAAATCCTGTTGCGTTATTATTGTCATGTCCCAAAGCACATCCTAAACACGCTAAATAGCATGCAGAAACGTGCACAAATAGCAGTAGAAATGCACTCATTAGTGTGCTAGGGCTTGGTTTGAAACGTGGCGTTAAAACAGCCAGTAAGACACGTTCAATAGTCCAGCAGCTGCAGGGTTCGAATATAGCTCTGCTGTGCTGCTCATTAAACATTTCCAAGCCCAAGTTTGAGGCATTTCTTGATTAAGGATGCATGTATTTAGGTAAATTGATGCATTATTGAGGTGGGCTGATGTTTCGTGGGCTTCCTATTCGTCAACTTCTCGTTTGAAATGGGTTCTACGTTTGAGGCACCTCAGTGTGACTGCAACACCATTTAAGGTGGAACGGAAAAATCTGAATTAGAAGATGCCAAAGAAGAAGATAACTTCAGCTTCGTATACATGTACGGGTTTCTCATTTAGGATGAGACTCATTTAAGACAAACTCATTTAAACTAAACCCAGAGGGCCCATGATCAGGTTAAAGCACCCAGAATGCTAGTTAGTGCAAATCTAACTAGCTAATTACCCTCAATGGTAGTTAGTGAGAGTGACTTATCTAGTGGTATGGAATTGGCAGTTAGTGCTCTCCTTCAAGCGTGTTGAGCTTTCCAATAATGTTACTATAGTGGCAGTTCACATTCAGCTACCTTGCTTGGTAGCACTGTGTGATAAGGGGAGGCCTGACTAGCAACTGGAATTGAGAGAGAAAAATTGAGTAGAACTCCAAAAAAATGGTACAAATTAAATATAGATATTACATATGCAAATGCCCATTAAGGTCGCATGATATGGACACAAAATGCGACGCTCAATAAAGCTGTTTTACATCACGATGATGGTAAAGAAGCACGTAGTTCCTCTATGTTGCAAATCAAAAAACCTCACCGAGGTTAACCCCTGTGCACAACAGGGTACCTGCCTCTCCAAGACAACTGGCTTTATTAGAATAAGAGCCACAAGTGTAGTAGCTACAGCACTTTCTCAAACAATACTACGGCAGCACACATCACAGGCAGAACATCTTGTGAGGGGGGATATAAATGTACCCAAATAGCAGACAACAATTCAAGAGCTCAGTTGGTCTGTCATTACCTTGTTACCTTGAATTGTTGGTAGCCCGGTGAGTGGTTTTTTAGCAGCGACCAGCCAGCAACAACGACACTATAATACTCTGGACAAAAGATATGTTTATCATGTTTGTTGTTAGTAAACTCAGGCGCTCCTTGAGCGGCCGAGACCCAGTTTCGTAAATCCTCGACACCGGGGGATTTAACAAGAGACTCTGCCCTTTCTCCACACCTCCTCATTCATACCAAGCACTATTTCACCATCCATTCTTTATGGCTCTCCATGAATTATTCCAAGCCCACGTAAAAAGTACAATTGGTATTCAGGTGATGATAAGGGCACTTCCCTTTCACCCTGCCTCATAATACAGATAAAGAAGGAAGGGGTGTTTTTCTGGGATAAAGGCCTGTATCCGCTGCTCAAGGAAGTCTTGCATTTATTGCAAATTTTCCCTTCCAAATCCCGCCGTTCCGCTGCTTAAATCAATGATATGCAAAGAGCCCGTACAAAGCTGTGTAATTTGTCCTGGATGGTGGCATCTGCTCTGAGAGAAATAATAATAACAAATGGTGCTGGTGCACTCGGCGCGGCCCGCGGGCGCTACCTCAACATTTGCATGCGTTCCCGGTTTTGGCATCCGCGCCTCTGTTTCTCTTGTTAATGGAATTCGTTGGCCCCCCTCCGGGTCACTGGAGGCTGCTCCACTGACATAATGTTTAATGAAGCCAGGAGTTAATGAGGTCCTGGTTGCCCCACGTGAGCTTCCCATGTCTCTTCAAGCGCTCCCTTCAACATTCCGGCCAGCCATGACAAAAAATAGAAAGGCTTCCATCGAGAAATCCAGGGACAGATGCATGGCTGAGCTCTGGAGAGCCATTCTGTTCAGGTGTTGAGCGTAATAAAGCCTCCTGAATGAGGACACCAATCAACGAGCCAGTCAGTCATCACCTTCCATATATATGTGCTGGGCATGGAGGGAGCAGCCTGAGGACGTGCTTTAACAACATGAGCATATTTCCAGCGGCTCAGCGAACCTGCGAGAACCAAATCAGTCATATCTGTGCTCTGCACGAGGGTGGAGGGCAAGGATGGAGTAGACATGTTTATTTTTTTTTTATCCCTCTCTCCCAGCGGAATCGGAGCCATCGGCAGCGGCGGGCTTGTCCTTCACGCACTGAGGAACATGTTGCAGAGAGGGGCAGAGATGCTGGCAGCAGGCTTGAGAAAACATCATCTCTGGCCTAACAAACAGATTAACCTTGGGGAAAGGGCACGAGCGCAGCAGGGGCTAGCAGTTGGGTTGGGCATGGTGGGTTCTTCCACTGTGGTGGGAGGGTAACCTTATCAAACAACATATCAGCCCAACTCCACTTAGGGGCTGACCCGAATTGAGACGAGTATGTGGCCTGTACAAGGTCTAGCATTCCATTTTGTAACTCGTACCTGGTCACGTCCGTGGTCAAAGGTGAGGGACCACTGCAGCATCAGTGCCAAACCATTAAAGCGACAGTTAGATGTTTGTCTGCAAAGCAAAATCCCTTTAATTAATGTCTACAGTGTTCATTGTACACTAATGTTCAAATGTTTTGGGATCACTTTTCATCGATTTCAATTAATTAGTAGGAAGCTGTAAAACATCTAAGAAATGTCACAGGTGTCCAGATTGATGAGATGATTCTGAACCACTGAGAAAGCTGTAGAACACTGAGAATGAAGTTCTGTTGAATGCTACATTTGGAACGCCTCATATTTGGAAAGTGGTGATCAAATCACAGGCAGATAACTTTCAGAAATCTCTGTAAATACATAATTATGGTTGCACACTGCAAAACAACCTTATTATATTATTCTGATTCTCTTTTACTCTTATTGTTCTGCCAGATTTTGCGGCATAACTCGTCCTGCAGTTTTCAAGATATCAGCACTGTTCCAGAGTGCACGGTCTGAATGTGTGATTCAGGCTTGTATACAGCTTTTTGATCGGATACACAGTTTCTTTGTAGCAATGGAATTTGGTGGGACTTTTTCCCAAAGCAATGGAGTGCAAAGGTTCTGGTTCTTTCTTGTGCCACGATGATACAAATACACTAACACCCACACTCAGCAAACCACACATCCCACAAATATACTCAACACACACACACACCCCCACTATTATTATTATATGATATTAAGTAGCAGTGTATTTAAGGTGGCACTGAATTTAAGGTCGCAGGAGATTTCAGGTGGTGGTGGATTTACGGTGGAATTTGATGTAAGGTAGTAATAAAATTTAAGGTGGCAATTGGTGGTTGCTATGGTCTTAGCAACCACCTGTGATACCATAGCAACCACCATAGATAAAGAAATAAGTCAAATGTTAGCATGGTTTGTCACCATTTTTTAGGAAGCCAAAACAGACTAAGCTAGCCAAATTATTCCGCTGACGTTGTATAAAAAGTCTTTAGATGAAAAGATGCATTAATTGTCAATGCTTGCAGGACTTCAGCACATGGAAATTTTAGCTCAGCTGTATGTTAAAGCATAGTAGAATGAAACTTTTAAATTATGAAATACACACTTGTGCTTGCTTTATTCCGTAACTATTCAATGATAAAAGTAAAGAAGAAAATGCACAACATTCCGACACTCCATTGTAATTCTTTTAACATCTTTAGCATTTGTTGTTCTGCAACAACAAATGTGTATCATCACAGAAAAGCAAGCACAGATGTTTTCCATTCCATCATGTTTTCCTTAAAAGACTGCTGCTCTGTGGTTCAGTGCTTTTCAATTTACATCTTACAAACACACAAAAGCAGCTTTGGTAAGACATCAACATAAAACAATTCAAACGAAAGTGTTAACACTGAAAATGTCATTTTACAGAGCAGTGTCATCTTAAACAATGCAGTGATACACATTCCTTTTTTGTCTTTCAGATTCCAGTTAGACAACCAAGGACAGAAACTGTTTGAGCTTGCGGTACTGCAGAGATGGTTGTCATGGCTAGACCTACAAAACCACAGCAAATGCTGCCAGCAATATTCAAAACTTCTTTCTTTTCTCTTCTGTCTCCTGTCCGGCAGTAGTCATGGCCTGTAAACCCATCCAACCCATCCCATGTGCTTGCTAGACACAGCAAATTTAATAAGTTCACCGTGCCTGTTGGATGGGTTTACAAGCTGATTTGTCCTTTCTTGTCTAGCTCAACAGTTAAGATCATATCTGCTTTGCCCAATGAAGCGCAATAAAGGAGAAGCAAGAAACAAAAGCACCTCTGCGACAGCTTTGCCCACATGCCTGCTACTGAGATGCCACGTTGCCTGCAGCGTTGCCGGTATAAAGGGCTACTCCTATTAACGTAGGAGCATGCTGGAAGCAGCACTCAACGGCCCAGTTGCCGGTTCTGGTCTGAGTTATTTAAGCTGTTCAACCTTGTGTTTAGTGTGTCTTGGTGGCGGGGCTGATTGTGGTTTGCTGTATTTGGGCTAATCACTCGATCTATGGTATGGCAGAATCGGCATTCTGGTATTCAGTATTTCACTGGATAATCTTCCAAGGAACTGTTTCATACAGTGTACAAGATTCCATTACACGTGCCCCCTGTTCTATATCTTGATGTAGATGTCTCCTGCTCACTGCATAAAGTTTAACCTTGGTGACCTGCCGGACCCTCATCCCAGCGTATCTCATTCATTATGATTTATGTTTAAACAAGGAAGAACTTGGCACAAGGCAGGTGCAATGAGCGAATCCTGCAAAGGTAATATTAGGTTTGATGAAATTTTCCTTCAATGACAATTTCAGGTCCTTAGCCTTCAACGATGACAGCCATTCTGTCTCTGAGGTTGTTTTCTTGCCACTGTCACACCTCTGGTTTGTAGCTCTGAGGCGATACATTGTGTAAAGCAAATTTCTGACGGGAATGCTACAAAATGAATCTTGTTTCTTATATTGTTCCTTAGCACAGCAAGATTAACACCACTAAGCTATTCTGTAACAGCTTGAGGTCACGAAGGTCAGGTCCATCTTCTGTATAATTACCCTGTATAATTCTCACCACAGAGTAGAATGAAAAGTTGAGTAAACACAAAGATGCCATTTGGCTTGCACCCTCAACTGCATGTCTTCATTTTGAGGAGGAAATGAATGGAGGAAAAGCCTGAATGAGAAACACTGAAAGCGAAGCTCGCAGGGCGCCCCTATGAATAATCACCATGCGGGAGCGCAACCCAGTAAGATCTGCTATAGTGCACAAGTAATTTACGCTGTTTAATTATCCTGGCACGGTATTTAGTGAGAAAACGCTGGAACACATGCTAAGAAATACAGAAACGACACAAAGGGAGAGCCTGAATGTAAATGCTCTGAGGTGTTTCCGAGAAGAGTGGAGGAAAAAAGAGACAAAAATTGTTTTCAAATGTGCTATTGAGGGGAAATCAAATTGCATTTGCATTATGGGAGGAAAGGGGCTTAGGGGCACAGTCGATTAAGAGCCTTGCTGGGAGAGCTCTCTCGCTCACTCTCGCTCTACTTCTCCCTCTCCCTCTCTCTCTGGCCTGCTGATCAGAGATGCCCACAGCACAGCGATACAGCGAGCTAATAAAGGTGAACCGATTGGGCGTGCCAACCTTACCAAAAACCAAGCACCAATTAGCCAAATCCCTTCGGCCTCCCATCATCCTGCTTTGATGGCAGCTGCCGCATGTTCTGACTGTAAGCTCTTAATTAGACAAAGAGCTTTTTCTTCCACCTCATCTTGTCCAAGATCTTTTCTAAAAAAGAAGCAGGGCCCAATTATCCACGACCGAGAGGAACGGAGCATGACCCAAAGATGGTTCATTAAAAGGAGTCTGCAAGGGGTTGGAAGGACTTTTGAGGAGTCGGGGTCTGGGACAAAGAGATGGGAGAGGTTTGTGTAGGTCAGGTGAGCGCTGGGGTGACTCGTGGACCGCCAAAAAGTAGGGTTTGATCTAGGTCTGTGGTTCCGCAGAGGGAACTAGAGAAGAGGGGGCGTGAAGTTTGGAAAGGTAACAGCATCCCAAAGGCTGATTCTTCTTCTGACAGTGTGAAGGCCAGTGTCTCTCACCTACAAACTAAACTCAGTCAAGGAGCTGATCCTAATTTCAAACCGTCTGGCAGGTCTGATGCTCCTCTCGTCTCCCTCTCACTTAAGTGCTGCATCAAATGTTGTTCTTGGGTGGCTTCTGGTAAGGAACACGACACACTGCAGTGGTGCATCTCATGGGGACTGCAGTGTTATTCAATAGTGCTGCAGCACTATCCTACACACTAACGCTCCTCAATTACGAATCAGGCAACCTATAAAGGTCTCTTGGCTGAAACACTCAGCTTTAAAGCAAAGGCATAGCCAGAACTTGTACAGTGGGGCAGGTAGGTCAATCAAAGTGATTTGTGGTTGTAAATTTGTTAGAGAAAAAGAAGAGGACAGTGATTGACAGTACAAAAAGCTGCAGGCCAGTCACGTTGTTCCACACCAACCTCGACAACCTTCTTCTTGAACCTCATTTTGTTTACAGGGGTATTGTGAGGCTGAACAAGGGTCCTAACCCAAACTACTGCCACGAAATTAGGAGCATGTAATTTTGTCGAATTTCACAGTATGTACGTAGTGGCCTTAGCCCAAACCATAAAAAAACAGCTCCAGACTGATTATTCCACCTCCACCAAACTAGCAGTTGACGCTTTGCACATGCAAAAGTGTTGCCACAACTTTGACAACAAGGTGGTCTGAACATACCCAGTAATTTATTGTAGAACACTTGTTAACAAAAAAATGATGCCAACATCATTATGAAAAGAATTTTGTGACATTAAAGAAATAAAGAAATGAATTCAATAAAGAAACGACAGTAGACAATGTTCACTTTTCTATGTTATGGAATGTCCTGTCGCATTTGTTTGGTTTTCTGATAATCTAACAATTTTTAAATTAAAACTGTAAATCCATTATAGTCTTCGAAACATAACAGCTAACAATGTTTCCATAAAGTTGTTCAGTCCAGTGACTTTAACTACTGCAACATGCTAATAACATTAGCCAGTGAAGTGTAAGTTAGATAGCTATGTTAGCTGCTTCCATTCTGTTTGCAATGTTTCGATTCCCTGGTCAAAAACTGCAGTGAAAGCATCACTAGATCTTTTAAACATGTAGTGGAGTGCCACTCTTGATGACGCCAAATCTTGACCAGCTTCCAGTACCAGTTAGCTTTAGCGTTAGCTAATTAGCTCATCTGAAGTGGCAACCTCAATTACTCACCTAGAAAAAAACTACTGGTTTTCATCCAACTCCCGTCTACCTCAGTATCAAAATTAGAATACACATCCCTACTTATTACACCATTTGATAAACTGCTCTCTCTTAAATGAAGTTTGCACAATGTGAAACACTTCACTATACTATATATGCATATGTATATATATATATATATATATACACTATAACTATATTTCCTTTGATCACAATTAAATAAGCCAAAAATAGACAGGCATTTGCTTGGACTCCTATCTACGGTGCATTTGGGCTCTCTCCTGGAAAAACATGTCGGTGCAGTTGGTCAGGAAGTGACCTTGCCTCCAGCCCCTGTCTGTTTTGCGAGTGGCATCTCTAGCCTTTTCCTCTCCAACTCAATCTGTGAGGTGCAGGGACTCGGCTCAACTTCATGTGGCAGGCTCATTGTCTCCACAGCAGGAGTGGGAAGAGAGAGCGAGAGGGAGGAGGAGAGGCAGAAAGACAACGACACTCCCTGTCGAGAAGACTGCCGCAATGCAAATTCAGGGCTCATGTGGCTGGAGAGACTAGTCCCGCCCACTCCCGCAAGATTTCAACCTGCTCCCGCAGAAAGTCGGAGTAATCTGTCCCACCCACAATGAAATGTTTTTGCCTGCTCCTGCCCATATGGTTTGGTCAAGGCGAACTGACATTTAATATCAGACACAGTCTATTCCCAAACAGGGAATATTGATTTTTGGTATTTTGCTGGGCTTGGCAGCTGTGGCCCTGCCTGTACCTGTAAGCTACAAAGATTTGCATGTTGTTCAAGTGATCATCTGCTTCGCAGCTCTTTAGAATGACATCATTTATTCTGTTTTACTGTTGTCATTTTATATGATTTAGTGATTGAATAGCCTAAATAAAGTAAAACATTCATTACGCGTCCCGCTCCCACCTGCAGTGGGCTGGTTCCCACCCTCTCCCGTTCACAACACTGAATATTAGTCCTGAACATGTTCAACGTGTTCATCGCTAATCAACACACATCAAGCTTAAAACACATTTGACAAATTAACAGGGGAGAGGGAGGAGCTCTGAAGATCATACCTCACTGAATGACAAAGTTACAGTGATAAAATCATAAAAGCTAATGGCATCTGGATTAGAGTAATGGGTAAGTGCTAGCGAGAATAACACCAGTGACAGCAGCATAATTCACCATAGGGGAATGTGTTTTTAATGGACAGACTGGTTCCACCTCAACAAATGGGCCCACCGTCAGCTTACCTGTTCAACCTGTATGCAGAACATATAATGAGAGAAGCAGGACTGGAGGAAGATGATGGAAGGTTCAGGATTTATTCATCATTGACGATCTCATTATCGCCCTATTGCCTAGTCTAAGATTTGAGTATTAACATTATCGGCCATTTGCTCAGGTATGTCAGATTCAGGTGGTAGATCTCTAAGACCAAGACTGGACTCCCTGATCTACAGCATTTGCTATAACAGCCGTGATGTTATTTCTGGTAACACTATCACTTAATTATTTCCCAGTCAGATGAATATTTTTGAGCCCTGATTTCTCAAAAGAGCTTTTTTTTTATATTTTTATATTTCTGAGGCTCTATTTAAGAGGCTCTCTAACTCTCTCTACACTCTAAATTCTCTGTAAGTGCCCTCACTACAGTAGGTTGCACAGCTCTGCAGATGGCTAACAGGCTACTCCAATAATAAAGCATGCTCCAAGTTTTGGTCTTTACTGAAGGATTCACTGTAAAATCTACAAATTTGAGAAAATGTTACCTGAATGCCGCTTATGAGTCTAAAGTGTTCTATATCCTTGAATAAATACCATAAGATGTGAATATCTCTCTTGTCGGAAGAAAACTTTGCATTTTCTAATTTTGTTGTTTTTCAGTTTTTGACATAATTTGAATACGTCTCTTGCCCTTTACATTGTGTGTAAATCATGATGAATGGACCAAAAGAAACAGCCCAAAATGACCTGGAGAAAATGTCTGGTTCCATTGACTTCCATTAAAAGTAATGTTGTTTTTTTCTTCTCCTGTAAAGTCACCATTTTGGAGATACAAGGTTTTCTTACTACAACAGCGACAAACCACTGCTAGTTTGGTGCTAACATAAAATAAGCAAACCCTTAGGGGTGCTAGCATTATGGTGGCACATATTCATAATTTTCTGACTAACATTCCTGATTGAGTGTAAACAAAATGAAAAAAAAGAGACTCGTTAATATCATCAGTTACATCATGAGGTCAATTTACTGAGCACTGATTGGTGAAACCAGCAGCTGCTTTTTAACTACATATAATACTGGGCTTCCTCGAGGAGAGGCTTGGAAAGGGGTAAACAAAAGCACTAATATCCAGAAAATCACTATTTATTGTGTGTGTATATATAAATAAAATACTCTATTAATTTTGTTTATTCAAATATTAACATGTTTGTCAGCAAATAAACACAAACTACACAAATAAATAGATTTTGAAAATGTGTCTTGGGTGCCTAAGACTTTCGCACAGCACTGCATATGAAGTGTTTCAGAAACCGCGGCATGAGACCATTAGTGTGGATAGCATATCTTAAAACGTTGCCTACAACATTCTAAAGCCCCACAGTCTCGTCTCAGCGGATGAGTGCGAGCAGGGCTTAACAAGAATACCTCTCTGAGGAATCCGCATCCCAGCCCAGCTTCAGAAGCCTGCGATGGGCCACAATGATAACAAGCTCTCCTTAGGGGGGAAAAAAGCAGTGCCAAGGGAGGAGAGAAAGAAAAGGGGGTGGCGATCGCATCAAAATGAGTGAGGAGCAGGGGATTGAGAGAGAGCGCACTGAGTGGGAGTCGGCATAAAATAGGGCCGAATCCTCAGCATGACAAGATTTCAGAAGGATTCTGTGGAGAGCTTTGAGTGGCAATTTCTCTTAGTGGCAATTCAGGTAGAAAGAGCAAGTGGATGAAGGCGAGGAGGAAAGGACGTCTCATTACTTCATCTTACTTTTCCCCGAAGCAAGCTCGCAGGAATATCTGAAGTATCTGAAGAAATATCTGTTCGTCTGCAGTTCTACTGCTACTTCTTCTACACCCAGTCTGATGGTCACTATACACCATGTTCCAAATGATTATGCGAGAGATATGTGAATAGGATTTCAGTATAAAGAGCATTGAGCTTTTTAGTTTTTCAGTGTTTGTTCATTTCTCAAATTGCTGTTGTTGGAGCAAAACCTCAAATCTTCAAAATAATAACATTACAGGAGAAGGAAAAAACACTGTTTGATGTAAGTCAATGGAACCAGACGTCTTGGAGTCATTTTGGGTCACTTCTGCTGTTCCATTCATCATGACACATGAAAAGGATAACAGGTACTTTTAAATTATGTCGAAAAAATGAAAAACAACAAAAATGGACATTCAAGGTTTTGTTCCAACAGCAGCGCTATCCTTTATAGACGACTGGTATTAATCTCAGACAGGTTTGTTCATTGGTTTGCCAGGTGATCTTGATTAAAGGGAAACTGACTTAAACAGATGGTTCCACATTGTTAAGCAAGTCACAGTTCTCAAGCAATATGGGAAGAAAGAAAGATCTTTCTGAAGTTGAACAGCGTGAAATATTGCATTTTCTTGCAAAAGGCTGAAAACAATTGATATTTTTTGAAAACTGAAGAGAGATCATGGAACTCTGAAAAGATGAGTGAGGAATTCAGAGCACGGGCAAACGCGGTCAGATAAAGGCTTATTCAGGAAAGTTTCAAATTAATTGTATTGAAAGAGCAGCTTTAAAAACGCCACTGTTGAGCAGCAAACAGGTATCTGAAGGTGTTGGTGCCTCTGGAGTCTCAAGAACCTCTCGATGAAGGATCCTCAATAGGGTCACCAGTGTGCACAGAGCTGTATCTCAGCCACCCCTAAGCAAAGCTCACAAAGAGAAATGTTTGCAGTGGGCTTACAAATGCATGAAGACTCATTTTCAAACAGTTGTATTTACCGATAAATGCCGTGCCACACTAGATCCACGTCCAGACGGGTGTAGTTCTAGATGGTTGGTGAATGGACACCCTTTTCCAACAGGACTGCGACATCAGCAAGGAGATGGCGTAGTGATGATTTGGGCCAGAATATTGGGAAATGAGAAGGTGGGTCCTCTTAGGGTCCCTGAGGGTGTTGCAATGTAAGATATGTAGAGATCCTAACCAACTAGTTTCTGCCATGGTATAGAAAGAAGAATCATGCCTTCCCTGAAATAAGATCATCTTCATGCAGGACAATGCATCATCCCATACTGCAAAACACACCATGGACTGCTTGGCTGCTATGGGCATAAAGGGAGGAAAGAAAATCATGGTGCGGCCGCCATTATCCCCTGACCTCAATCCCATCCTTAAAAGGAAGATCTATGAGGGTGGGTGTCAGCATGCCTCGAAACAGCAGCTCTGGGAGGCAACACTGGCATCTTTAAATGAAGCACAGGCAGAAACTACACATGGACTTGTACGTTCAATGCATGAGACAGTTGTTAAAGTCATCTCAAAGAAGGGCTGAGTGAAAATAAATGCAACAAACTTAAATTTTTCTGCAAATGTGCCATAACTTTTGCTTTATTTTCCTCCGAGTAGGTTAAATTCAGCATGTAAACAGTAATTGAGTATTTAAATGAGGCAGAGGTGTGGTCTCTGTAGAGGATATGTTCTTATTTTCACTTAGAAAATCAAACATCTTTTGAACAGGGGCACCAAAACTTTTGCATATAACTGTATATGGAAACTAAGCTGCAGAAACACAAACAAAAATGATGCCAATGCATTTATTTATTCCCGGCTCTTCAGACTGCAGCAGTTAAGCTGAAGTCGTAAAGAGTATTTCAGTCTGAACTGCTTTTTGCATGAGGGACAATACAAGGCAGCCAATCAGAACATTTACAATAAGCTCATTTACATATATCCATCTTGATGGCACGGCCTGTTGAATTTGCCAGCGTTTGACTTTCACTTGACATGGGGTGCAACCTTTGGCATACAACTGTGTAGACCAGTGGTCTCTAACCCTGGTCCCGAGCTACCGTCCTGCACAGTTTACTTCTAACCTGTATCCAATAAGCTGCCCCACCCCTTTCGTAACTCGTGATCCAGCCAATCAGGGACTTGGGAAGAGGTTGATCAGCTGGTGCAGATGTGGCAAACTGTGGTTGGCACTAGGCTCTGCAGGAAGGCAGCTCTCCAGGACCTGGGGTGGAGACCACTGGTGTGGACTGTAAGGACTGCGAAGTGAAGGATTTACTTCATAATAAATAAATAAATAAATAAATAAATAAATAAATAAATAAATAAAGTGTTTACACACTAGATCAATATCTTATTCAAAAGTGTGGAAAATTCAGTTTTCCATGACATGGGCTCTTTAAAATGTGTGGATCAGCTCTGATCCCAGAAAACAGAGAGACACTATGCAATGCATTGGTGTGAAGGAGAACACAGGCACACAACCCTGAAGGCAAATGGCTTTAACTCCAACGATCAGTCACACTCACACAGCCACTGCATCCATTACAGGCACTGCGCACACACACACACACACACACACACACACACTGTGCCAGTCATTTACTTCACAACTCTTTATCTGATAATGATAATGACCCTGGCTCCTGCGATGCTGTATGCTGCACAGCGGATCTCGCAGTGATAATGGCCTGATGGTCCACAGCACTTTCCTTTGTGGACTTATTGATAGCTCTCTTGCATTGATTTCTCACTTTTTTCTATGAGACACACCTCTGACATTTCCTTCCATCCACCCACTCTGGCCTGCCAACAAACAGCCCGACCACTCATGTGGTCTGAGAATAACGGACAATGATGGCAGTCTGGAGCAACAGCTTTTTAAGTAACAAGTGCATGAATAATATACAGCGGATTTGATTATGAATGAGCGCTATACATTAATAATCAACACATTAAATTTACATCATTCAGATACACAGCCTGATGGCACTTCATCCGTTTCTAGGTCAAACTGGGCCACAGCTGAAAAATGATGGACTCAAATGATAAAGAAATGACATATGCCATAAAACGCATATAGATTCACACTGGCAGCATGAAAAAGACAGAGACCTTCATTTATTTCATTTCCAGCCAAAATGTCCATTAAATACTAGCTATTCATTTTTTAGGAGATATTCCTAAAAAGTTAGTTTCTAAAACTGGAATTTATAAAATGATTTAAAGCTACAGAGAAAATGAGGCTCCTAACAACCACCTGGAAGAGCTGGTAGACCTCAAAGTTGCCCCGTCAGATAAACAGCACTTAAAGCTTTCATCTCTGAGAGAGAGAGAGGAGAAGATCAAGCTGCTTCAGATCTGAAAACATCCACAGGCGTTTCTGCTCATCCTTCCACTGTGAGAAGACCACTCAGCACTATGAGTCTGAAAGGATGTGTAGCTGATCAACCTCACTGAGAAAAGGAGATGGAAACATCAAACAATGACCACCCCAGGGTCCAGACCTTATCATCACTGGAGGCTATCCCAGTGGTCACTGGGCGGATTCATGGAAGTCGAAAGTGAAAAACAAAACTCATAATTATGGACTGAGGTTTAGGTCTACAACAATGACCCAAAAGATTATGAATGCCTGCCTAATATGCTGTTGATTCTCAGCATGCCATCAAAACACGTCTGTCTCGCTGAGGCATGGACTCTACAAGACCTCTGAAGGTGCTCTGTGGTATCTGGGCCCAAGACCTTAACAGCAGATTTTGTAAGTGCTGTAAGTTCTGAGGTGGAGCTACTGTGGATCGGGCTTCCTGTTCAAGCATATCCCACAGACGCTCGATCAGATTGAGATTTGCAGAATTTGGAGGCCAAGGCAACACCTTGAACACCTTCAACATTCTCCTCAAACCAAACACACTATGTGGTGTACCTGGTCCGCAACGATATGTAGGTAGGCGGCTTGTGTCAAATCCATGTTCACATAAATTTCTGGACTGAGGGTTCCCAAGCAGAACATTGTCTAGAGCATCCAAGGTCCAGTTTAGATGCTTACAGGGCCATTGTAGGCTATTTTAATGGTGGACAGGGGTTAGTGTGGGCACTCTGAGCAGTCTGCGACTACACAGCTGCATATACAGAAGGGTGTGATGCACTGTGTATTGTGACATTCCTCTCATAACCATCATTTATGTGACTTGGGCCACAGTAGCCCTCCTGTTGTCTTGGATTAGATGGAACATCCTTTGTTGTCCTCATGAATCAATGAGACTTGGGCATTCAACACTCTGTCAGTGGTCTGTGGGTTGTCTCTCCTCGGACCACTGTCAGTAGGTACTCACTACTGCTGACCGGAAGCTTTCCACAAGCCATAACAAGACGCTCCGACCCACTCGTCTGGCCATAACAATTTGGGCCTTGTCAAAGTCACTCTGGTCTGCATGCCTGCCCATTTCTCACATATTCAATATGTCCACTACTAGAACAGACTATTCTCATAAAGTCCAATACATCCTTGACTGCTGTTATGAGGTAATCAACGTTCTTTGCTTCATCTGTGAGTGGTCACAATGTTTTGACTCGTTGCTGCAACAATTTAGCCTTAGGGGTCCTTATGCTGTTTCAGGCAAGTGGCCACAGGTTCTCTTTTTTGCCAAGAAGTCCGGCACATCTGTTTTCAGTTTTGAAGCTTGAATGCTGAATGAACTGCCAGTTCGTGAGCTCTGCGTTATCATGGTTAAAGTTCCTCACTTAAAACATATGACAACTTTGACTGACGTAGGACATGATTAAAATTCAATTGCACTTCTGACACAAAGCGATTAATCGTTAGGCCTAGATAACACTGCAGGAGATAAGACCCCACTAGCAAGTCCTAGGGTTTTAGTCGTTTAAGTGGCATAATCAGAAGACTTGCCATTTCTGGCTCGCCTCCCTCATCTCGGAGACAGCCGTCAGCGACAACACTGATCCTGAATTACTGTCAACTCCCAGCAGGGGCTCTGAATATGCATAAGAATGGGAGATAATGCTCAGTTTGTACAATAGTGCTCATGAAGTCCCAGACAATAGACTGTCAAGGGTGTTTGAGACCAAACCATTGTTAAGACGCTTTATACTGTCTTGTAAGCGCCACCGAGAGGTGCTGACAGCACCTACCATCCTCAGGCTCATTAGGGGGCTGAAGAGTTGTGGGCGAAGCGGGTGAATGCCTGTAAGAACATCGCTTTTATTTGGGTTTTCTTTGCTCGGAGAAGGAGAAAAAAAATGCGAAGCTGTTTTGGGAGAGCCACTTGTTGAACCCAAAGGGAATGATGCTGGATAAACAGATATAAAAATGATTCTCCGCCAGCGAGAGAAGGCAGTGTGATTAAAATTGCTCTGCTTGAAATAGTCGAGGTCTCCCAATGGCCATAACTTATCACACTGCAATAGCTGTAACTCATCGCCTTCCCCTAAGTGTAAAAAAGTGATTTAGAGCAGCTCCAGAGCAATACAGCTTTGGCAGAGCTTTAATTAATAGCCTCTACATGCAATATGCCGCTAATCTCTTGGGAAATGCAATCGGCATACAAACTTATCACAGCCAAATTACATAGAAAACACAAATAATAGCTTGATCATTCCTTTTTTCTGTGCCATTGACAGCCTCATCAATCACACCTAAACAGCTGAATAATGCCGCCGGCCCTACAAACACATCAGGGGTAAAGAAAGGCATTACTGAACAGCACTCATCTGTGGCTTTTCCACCTCATGGTTTCTCATTAAGGAAACCCCCCTGCAATCTGCTCAGCTTATCTGCTCTATACGGCCACAGAAGCGGTCAAAAGTTTGGACCTAGTGATGTGTTTTCCTTTCGTTTTAGACATCAAAACTTTGAGATAACAAGTAGAGAATCAGGCAGAAACCTTTTTAGACTCTGTGTAGCCCATCTTTGCTTTGATACAACTCAACATACTCTTGATGTTCCTCCAGCATTTTTATGGGGTACTTTTCCAACTGGCTTTGAAGAAGAAACTTATTTTTTCAAATGGTGAACAAATAGGTGAAACTGGCGAACGAACATATCTTGGAGATTTCAAAAAATATGTTTGTTTGTTCGGAAACAAACTCATTGGCCTAAATGTCACTGTCACTATCTACATGTGTCTTAGAAACAACGACCAAGCATTTAGACTTTGACTGTTAACACAATGAATTTGGTATTAAAGTTAGCATCACTAACATCTAACACTTTTTCCGAGTTTGACCCTCCAATTCGTAGCAGGGCGGGCTGAAGCCCAGCTGCAGTGTGATGAGAGAATCTACCACTGTAGCCCCATCATTAAAATATAGCATCTAAATGCATTCTAAGCAAAACCTTCCGCACATTCCAACAACCAGCAGCAAAGAAACAAAAGCAACAGCAAAGTGGGGCACAAATTCCCCTCAGGCGCGTCCACTGTAATATAATATCTTTATTATATAAAGCACTTGTCAGCAGCTCACAGTGCTTTACAGACAGGTGATAAAGCTTCACAGTAATAGAAGAAACCATCAGTGTTAATTTAAGCTCATGTAAGACAATGACAAGTCAAATTAAAAAGATAAACATCAAATAGACGCAGAATTTTAATTAAAAAATTCTAAGTTATAGAGATATGTGGGCACTGAGCTTGACTGTCAAATTAAAGGTGAAATTGAGTTCCACAGTTGAGAAGCAGAATAACTGAGTCTCTCCACATCTAAGATCATGTGCTAGAACATAAACAGAGACATTCTGTGAGGTAAGCGGCTGCTTTAGGGTCATTTAAAGTGACTTAAAACTCGTAGCAGAACCTGAAAGATACAGGCGGTGAGTGTCTAAAAGGGAGTGACATCTCTGTTTTTGTTGGATTCATGCTACTACATTTCCTACAAGTTGTAGATGATGTTCTGGTTTCTTAGGTCCAATAAGAAGTTAATTATAGTGATAAAAGCTGCTGAAATAAAAGCATGAACAAGTTTCTCTCCGTCGCTCTGAGATAGAAAAGGCAGAAATTTAGCAACATTTCTCAAATGACACAATGATGGTACCTTAGTGACCGTGTTTACATGCAGCATAAAACAAAGATTACACCAAGGTCTGGTATTGTGTTTGAGTGTGGAACTAGTGTAAGAGGACTAAAGAACTGAGCTTCTCGTTTTTCTCTGAATTTTAGTGCCAAGGATCAGTATTTCAGTCTTTTCTTGATTTAGTTGCAGAAAAATTTTGTAACAAGAATCCAAGGGCAAGAGGCTACAATCAAGGAGGAGTTGAACTATATATATATATATAAGCTCCTTGGGCACCTTTGTCACCTTCCGTGTTTAAGGTGGTGACAAATTTTTTGAGGGAGCTTGTGAATAAACATCGCTTTGCTTCCAGGCAAGAATTGCTTCTGGAACTCAATGCTGCTCTTTCACAACCAATTTCTGAAAGAACACTCCACAGGGAAGTGATTTTCATTCGTAAGTCATGAAACACACCGGTGGTCCCTGTCCATCAGTTTCGTCTTTCAGCCACAATTCTGATGAGAATTTCCTGTAGACTAGGATTTTTGCCACTGCTGGTCAACCCATACAACCACATGCTTCGATGCACCTGTAAATTCAGCTACTTCTTTCACACTGTGGACTTTGGCCACCCAAAACCAATCACTCCTTTTTGCCAATCATTAACATCTGCTTTGCGACCCATTCACACATCGAACAAGACATTCACTTCACTGTACCACCTTTTCTCAATCTATGAATCCTGTCAAACATCCCACAGGTATTTACAGCCCAATCATCTTTGTGCAACACCATCTACAGGAGCCTGAGGTTACTAATTTGTTGTCTGGGCAGCTTAAGAGTGTCTGCCAAATGCCATAAATATAAAATGTTAAAATATGGTATATACTCTTATAGGCTGGAACATGCAGCCACTGTTGCTCTCACCGGATGTCAGTGATGTAAACTAGAAAGCTAGAGATCATACAGCTATGACCAAGCTGCACTGCTTTTAATAAAACTAAAAACAAAAAACTATTGGGTCAAATTTGAGCAAATGACTGATTACTTTATTTGCATCCACATTTCTGACTTATACTCAACATCTGTAACCTCAAACATTTCGATTGAAAATCTCATAATCATTCTTGATGCTTCCCTGGCAAGATTCCTCCACCCCTAAGGCTAAAATGCTTCCGGCGTGCCAGAGATTACCCACGAAACACGTGAAAAAAATCACCATTCTGCACACACCTCGCGTTTGAAATCATCTCCCGCCATGCTTTGGGCAGAAGTGGATGACTTTAGCGCACGATGGCCGAGGCGAGAGAGCGATTATTCTGACGAGTGAGTGCTTATCGAAAAAGAATGAAGTTGTGCGTCTGGAATTGCTTCCCCACGCCCCATGCCGGATGCCCCTGGGCTGCCTTTTGCTTAACAGAGGAGGGCTCCTCTGATGTTTGCGCCGTGGAGCTGGACGTGCTGGACTGGCATACAAAAGCCCGACTCTATAGGGGTGTTTCATCAGAGCACACCAGGATTTCAGGGGGTTCACTAAGAACAACTTCAAGAGTGTCAATCTACAGCATTAGCACGGGTTAAGTTGAGCTGGTGAGCTGCAGTGACTTAAATAACAGCACTGTTCATATAGATCCTTCACACAGCTCAAAGTTACTTCTGTAGTCCCTTCCAACGAAATATGTCATAGAAAAAGATCTTCTGAAAGACATTTTGGCAAAAAAAATTGTGCAATTTCTCCTTATCTCTAATGTTGTGATCGGGGCAAGGCATGCTTGGTGTCTGAAGTTTGCGTCTTTAGTTTGGTACTGGAGCTTCAAAGTTAATATGGCTAATAAGTGATGGAAGAGCAACACCACATGCCTAAGTAATATTAATATAAATAAATCTTTATTTAAATAGGGACGTCACCGACTCGTGGCCTAGTCAAACTCTGCTGTCAAAGCATGAAGTCCCCAGCTCATGGGCTGGTCATACTCCACTTTCATGGCATAAAGTCCTCAGCTAACAGCCTGGTCAATCTCCGCCGTCGTGGCGTGAAGAAGTCCCCAGCTAACAGCCTGGTCAATCTCCGCCGTCGTGGCGTTGTCATGGCCCAAGTTGTGGCCTAGTCAAACTCAGCTGTCATGCAGTACAGTCCCCAGCTCATGGCCTAGCCAAACTAACTCAGCTAACTAACAGCGTCAGGGTGCAAAGTCCTCAGCTCAGGGTGTAGTCAAGCTTCACTGTCATGGCATGAAGTTCCCTGCTTCCCCTGCTTGGGGCCTAGTCAAACTCCACTGTCACTGTGCGAAGTCGCCAACTCACAGCCCAGTCAAATCGCAGTGGAAAGCGCTCTGGCTCCCAGGCCCAGCCAACAGCGTCACAGTGCGAAGTCACAAGCTTGCAGCAAAAAGTGTCTTGGCTTGGTTAAGTTATCGAAAAAAAAAAAACTTACTTATGTAGTTTCTAACGCTGTATGACACTTATCTAGGGGTAATATTTTATCAGTATATATTTTCTGATCATATTATATGATCTTGATATTGTCAGTAGTTTGCTAAACACTGAAAAATCATTGTAGGTTTAAATATTAAATATTTTTATACATCGAGTATGCGTTCCATTTTGTCTGTCCCAACTTATTAAATCTCAGAAAAACAAAATATCATGACGCATATAGTATATTGTGAAAATGTGTATTATATCATGTAATCTTTTTGCCATACGGCCCATCCCTACTGTTCTTTTGAAAAATGGACAAAAGCACAAACTGACTAAAACATTTGTATAGAAATGATTCATTTACAGGAGTTTCAACCTAACTTTTTACGCATTCATCCACAAAAATGCAGCTTATGGATTTATTCCTTCGCCGTCTGGCTCATAAGTAGAAACAGTCAGCTCAAATAACAAAATAATAGCTCGGGGCTTTCAGGCCTGATTAGTGACCATTTGTTCATTGTAGTCTGCACTTAGAGATACAAGATACAACAGTGAATGAGATTTCCAGGGTGGAGCTGAGACACCCTGCCATTCTGCTAACTGACAAAAGGCAAAAGCAGTTGGAAATGCCTCTTTGCTGTGAAGGTGGCTGTGTTTATTTAAATATACAGACATCTAAACTTACCTTACAGGGGAATTGAAACGTACTGCACCATTAAACGGACAAGATGTAAACAAAGTCATTCAGAGTGGTTTAAAATGAAGTGTGCTACTCTAGAGAAACTTACAGGCCTACAAGGCTCACAGTGGTGGTGATAGGAACCAGACATCTGAAAAGTTTAAATGCACCTGAAAGCCACTTTCCCGAAACTTATGTTACACAATATTATTGAGATCCTTAATAAGATGCATAGGGAGGCGTTTGAGATTGAGCCTTTGTTTACGTCTTAATGACCAAATTGACTGTCCAAAAATATAGAGCCTGATATATCAGTGGACTGATAATCTGGACCGATATCAGGAATCAAAGGTTCTAATAAGGAGGCAATAATTAGCAACTTTTTTTGTAGCATCAGCTTCCCTGATCAACAAACAGGAAAACCGGTTGAAACTGGCTCCAAACCTTTAGCATGAGAAGAGCATGTTGTAGCAAACGGAAAACGTTCTTACGATGAGAACTGGCTCTGGGTAGCTCCGCCCCCAGCTCTACAATATTTATGTTATTAAGAACGAGAGTTTCTTCTTCAGCCCGCACCAACAATCAGGCCATGGTCAAAATCACAGAGATCGCATTTTTTCCCCATCTTGATGGTCGACGTGAACATACTTGAAGCTGCGAGTTGTATCTACATGATTTTATGCAATGGCTGATTAGATAATTGCATGATTGAGTGGTGGTACAGAAGTTCCTAATAAAGTGCTTGGTGAGTGATATTTCAAACTTATATTTACTGATGTATTTATTGGTTTCTGTTGAGGGTTTAGGTGCTGCTGGGCTGCTAGGCTAAATATATCTGTGTTTTATTCATATTACTATATGAATAAACATGTCAGGGCTGATGTGTGACAGAAGGATGGCAGCAAGAGTGAAAGGGAAGGTCTACAAGACAGTAGTGCTTCCTGCTATGATGGATGGTTTGGAGACTGTGGCTCTGTCTAAAAGACAGGAGGCCGAGCTGGAGGTGGCGGAGATGAAGATGCTGAGATTTTCGTTGGGAGTGACCAGGCTGGACAAGATTAGAAATGAGCAGATCAGAGGGACGGTGAAGGTGGAGCAGTTTGGAGATAAAGCCAGAGAGGCCAGGTTGAGATGGCTTGGACATGTGTTGAGGAGGAATAGCGGATATATTGGGCAAAGAATGTTGGAGATGGAGCTGCCGGGTAGAAGGAGAAGAGGTAGACCTCAGAGAAGGTTTATGGATGTAGCGAAGGTGGACATGGAGGAGGATGATCCGCTGTGGCGACCGCTAAAGGGAGCAGCCGGAAGAAGTAGAAGACTATATGAATAAACAGAAATAAAATGTTATGTTTCTCTGTAATGCTATTGTATCACCATCAACATCAGCAGATATAAGCATCGGTGCTTCCCTACAAATTATACTGACCTATATCATTGACTGTAGGAGTTTTCAGCACCCTAATATCAGTCAGACCCTACGACAAATGTAATACATTTTGGTTAAAATAATGGAATCGTTAAACCATATTCATTCATTCAGCTCACCAAAGTGTTATAATACATTGCAAGGTATATTACAATCACATTGCATATAAATATAATTACAGTATTGTACGTTTTCCATATCGTGCAGCTCTAGAGTCTAGAACATATTACATTAACAGTTGTATCAGTGTATCACCTCTACTGCAGCCAGCTATGAGTCAAAACAGAAAGAGCTTCAGGCTGAGAGCACATCTGCCATCACTAGAGACATCAGGCTGCTACCGTGTGTAGAGAGAAGCCCCTTGGGACCCCCCTCCACTGCTCACTATCTGTCCCCCTATCTCTCTCTCCCTCTCACTTGCTCGCTCTCCCCTTCCCCCAAACCTACGCTGACTCACAGATGCTCTGCACAGAGAGGATTCAAAGAAGCAGCCATCCAGCAAATGAAAAGCAGAAAGAACTGACCAGAGCCTCTCGCCGGTCACCCTTCAGGAGCAAATGTATTGATCAAACAGACGAAGATAAAAGGTCAACATTACATACAGAATGGCTAAACCGAAGAGCGGCACGATGTATCGTAAATCGGTTTCAGAATATCAGCCGGCGCGATGCTGAAGAGCCTCCAACCAAATCACTGAGTGACCTGAACATAAGGAAATTAAACAGGTCACAGTCACACAGTCACACAGATACTGAGCCACGAATGCCGAATATTTTATATTCATAATATACAACGTTTTCTCACTGGAATATTCAAACCCTTCGCTGTAAAAAAGGAGAAGTCAGCTCATCTTTAAATGATGGGGGAACTAATGATACAGCTTTTCCTGAGTTAACTCAACTTGGTCACCCAGCTCAAACTTTAGTTGAGTCAAAAGTTCATTGCTGCTGTTAGAACAAAACCTTGCATCTCCATTTTTGTCATTTTTTCCCCCTTTTGAAAACGTCTGGTTCCACTGACTAACATTAAAAGTAAGGCATGCTTTTTCCTTCTCCTGTAAAGTTCCCATTTTGGAGATACAAGGTTTTGTTCTGACTGCAGACACACACACACACACACACACACACACACACACACCTGTAAACCTTACAATGTGCAAAGTATGAGTCTAAAGTTAAAATACTGATTGCAGCAGCAGTTAAAGGGTGTAGAAAGGACCCTGGTTACCCGGCCGGGCAATCGAACCCAGGCCCTTCTTGCCATAAGCCTCACTACTCCTCATGACTGATCCATCCCCTTAATGTGTCCAAGTCACCGGTCAAACAAAAGCGCATGTCAAAGTCAGTCAGTATGATATTACTAAGCTTTTGTATTGTTTACCCCTTTAGATGAGATGTTAGTCATTTTGTTGTACAACTTCAACACCATAATTTCACAATTAATTACATATTTAGTTACATAATTATATTTACATTAAATTTATATTCTGTTTTAGCTTGTTTGTTTGTTTGGGCGTAAAAAAAAACAGTTTAAAACGTTCAATCATAATAAAATCTCTTTTAAAAGCTACGCGTTTCGTATTAAAAGTGTAGAACCTGCACTTTGAATAGAATTTCTCCACTCGTTTGTGAGCTGCGGGTGAAGAACTGGAGATGATCCGTGTTTTTGTGGTTACAAAGTGCCGGCTGCGCATCGACGCTGCACAGAGAGACCGAAATAAGCAGGTCAAAGCCTCCTTTAAAACAAATACCTAAGAAACACTGCAGCAAAGCGAAAACACGCAAAAACGGAATTTCTCACATAACATTACGTTTGATGGCAGAATCTGCATTCAGCTTTCAAGGCTTTCGTATGAAGCCCTGCTCCTCAAATCCTCTCAAGGCAAACACGGAGCGAAAAAAAGAAAAACATGCATCTAGAAAAACCTTTTAAGCTGACACATAAGAGAGCGTTCGCCTCGACAACCGCATGAATTAAATTTCCTACAAGGACCGAGCAAAAGAGCACTTAGACATACATTTGACATAAATGCCAGCATGCATGACTTCATAATCCACCGAAATAATCCCTTCACCCACAAACAATGCATGACCTCCACGCAGTCCATCCAGCAGATTACGTCGCCTGCCTGTTTAAGGGTCTTTATGTCTCAGAGAAGATGGAACTCACTTATGTTTATTGTTGCGGTGCAGAACAGGATCATCTCGTGACTCACAGCGTTCTTTGTGCTGTGACGCGTTTAAGAAACCCTCTTGTAAAGATGCAGAATCAAAACCCAAATACTACTATAGTACATACTGCCCTAGTATACACACACACACACACACACACACACACACACACACACACACACACTTCACAGCTGAATACTGTACAGTGCACAATAGACGACAAAAACATGTGCCGACTAGACTGCCGTGACTGAGCCAATCAGAACCATCTCAAGAAGAACTGGACCCGTCCCATTTTCTTCAGCTCTCCCATCATTTCTTGGCAACGGCCTCTAGCCTCTCTTCAGCTCTTTTTCAGAGATTTGTAGCGGGTAACATGTCGCTGTTGTGGGAAGAAAACCTTGTATCTCCAAAACGGTCACTTTACAGGAGAAGGAAAAAACATGCTTTGCTTTTAATGTAAGTCAATGGAACCAGAATTTTTTATAAAGTCATTTTGGCTGTTTCTTTTAGTCCATTCATCATGAAGTTTACACACAATGTAAAAGGCAACAGGTATTTTCAAACTATGTGAAAAACTGAAAAACGTGAAAAAAAACACTGCTTCGTCTGATCCACTCGTACCAGCGTAACACACACCACCACGCCAGTGTTACTGCAGTGCTGAGAATGATCCACCACCCAAACAGTACCTGCTCTGTGAGGGTCCATGGGGGTCCTGACCACTGAAGAACAGGGTAACAGAGTATCAGAGAAACAGATGGACTACAGTCTGTAACTGTAGAACTACAGAGTGCAGCTATACAGTAAGTGGAGCTGATAAAGTGGACAGTGAGGGTAGAAATAAGGAGGTGGTCATGATGTTACGCCTGACCGGTATGTGGAAGGTTAATATGGCTGCTGTTGGAAGAAAACCTTGCATGACTTCCAAAATGGTGACTTTACAGGAGAAGGAAAAAACATGCTTTAGTTTTGATGAAAGTCAATGGAACCAGACGTCTTTCCAAATAATTAAGGGACACTTTTTTTGGACCGTTCATCATTAAGTTTACAGACAATGTAAAAGGCAACAGGTACTTTCAAAATATGTTCAAAACTGGAAAACTGAGATCTGTTCAAACAGTGATATATGTTAATATAGTTGCTATTCATATATTGCCATAGATCAGATTTCCAAAGGAGTCTTCCATTACTCGTTAGCTACAACAGCCTTGTAGCTCCAGTGCAACACTAAAGATGCAAACTTCAGACTCTAAACGTCTGTGAGATGAATAACAACCGAAGCCTGCGGCTCGGTCTTCTTTTCTACTGAGATCACATCAAGACAGACAGTGGATTTGTCTCGGGGTCGAGGTAATTCATCATGGCTAAAGTCGATTTGGCCAGCAGAAAGACCTCTACTGAGGCTGGGTGTGAGGAAGCTCCATTGATAACCAATCCCAGATAACTCCCAATCGAAACGCAGTGCCGTTTGGGTTTTGAGCGCCTTATCAAAGCCACTTCTCATCACGACTGCGTATTTTCCGTCAAGGCTCAGCAAAGAAAGCAGTCACGAGAGCTGTCGAGGAGGATGCCTTCCGGATTCATCAATAGGAGATGGAAGAGAGGAGCGGAGGGTTTTGATTTGATACAGCTAATGGCAGGTGGTTATTGAGTGGGCAGCCTGCATGTGCCGAGGTAAATAGTGATTAATGAGAAACAGAAGATGTTTTAGGGTTGTCGGGTCGGGTTTCCGTTGAATACCAGTGTTTGAGCAGAGAAAAACTCTGCAAGACCAGCAAATTAAAACATAGAGGACGGTAAATTTTCATTCACCCAAAGTACATTAAAAATTCAAGTGCATTAAACACATTTACATCATTCCTTCTATCAAAAATGTCTTTTTAATGAATATAACACTATAAATGCAGCCATATAGCCAATTTTGACACTAATAAAGCCCATTTCTACACTAATAAAGCCCATTTCTACACTAATAAAGCTTACTCTGATTGGGTGCTGTGCCTACACAGCTGCAATGCATGTAACTAGCCATGAAGACACAGCCAGGCCATAATCCAATGACAATATAACAAAGGGTACACAAGGTAAAGACTAGCCCCAGAGCAGTAAGCTTCATCACTCCATGTGTCCAAGAACCACCTACTTTCACAGGAAAGGGTCATCAGACATGCAGAACAGTCAATTCCAAACCACTGCTATGTGCGACGTAATAAGGCCAAAAACACACCCCTTTTAAAAATGTGGTGAAATATCTGATGGACAATATTACATTCATCTCAGATCCAGTTGATCTGGCAAGATGTGTTTGGTGGCTGAATTTTGCTACTTTAGCTTAGTGCTATATGCTGAAACCCAGCAAAAGCAAAAAGGCAATGAGATATAAGGAGCAACGGTACATGCAGTTGCTGTTCATGAGGCGCCCAGACTGAGGTTCAAACCGTCGCTGTTATGGTTGACGGTCCGCGGCACTACCGCTGCGCCACTGGAGCGCGCAAGCGGCAACGGTCAACGCACCTCAAGGAAGGCGGAAAAAATGTGGGAACGAACAACAAAGGAAACGCCACGACCAGCGTGTTCAAACAAAGGCTGAGCAGAAAGGTGAAACAATCAAATGAAAACAGAGACACTGCCACCGTAATTATGACGGTCAGGCAGTTTCCTTCACTTGTTTGCTCTTTCAGCAAACGCCTTTGGTACGGCTTGGATTTTTGCTTTTTTGTGAGTAATTTGGGGCAATTACTCTCTTTTGTTTTTTTTCCAGGCCTCTATTTTTACTTTTCGGAGGCAATTTCTTTTCTCAGCTGTCTTTTGGTTTCGTTTCGTTTCGTTTCTTTTCTTTTCTTTTCTTTTCTTTTCTTAGACTAGGTACCGTACCGGTCGCCCCTCTACAAAGGTGTGACAAACATTGGCGTTTGCCAACACCTTATATAAGGAAGCTTCCAGGTGCGTCGAGTTAGACTAATTGATCGACAGCACCTTTCCACCGTCGCCCTCTGCTGGCAGCAGGTGGTGCACGCTGAGTGCCTTGCTGCTGATGCCCTCTGCTGGCAGCAGGTGGTGCAGGCTGAGTGCCTTGCTGCTGACGCCCTCTGCTGGCAGCAGGTGGTGCAGGCTAGGTGCCTTGCTGCTGACGCCCTCTGCTGGCAGCAGGTGGTGCAGGCTGAGTGCCTTGCTGCTGACGCCCTCTGCTGGCAGCAGGTGGTGCAGGCTAGGTGCCTTGCTGCTGACGCCCTCTGCTGGCAGCAGGTGGTGCGGGCTGAGTGCCTTGCTGCTGACGCCCTCTGCTGGCAGCAGGTGGTGCGGGCTGAACCCTTACAATAGTGTATCATTTTGACATTACAACCAAATCAAATATAGCTAGTGAGCAAAATGCCTAATCAGCCAATTTGGCCACTTTAGTCAGTACTTTATTTCAATCGATGAGCAACAGAAGACAATCAAATTATTATTTATACAACAATTAATCACCATTTCAGGATCGCGATAGCCTCAAAAATAACATTAGCAACGTTCCTGGTTTTCTTCGGCAGTCAGAGCCTTTCAGACGGAAATTTCCCCACTGTTCACTGGCACGAAAAAATATTTGTGGGAGACTCTTTCCCACTTTCCCCTTCAGCTCACAAGCTCAGGTCCAATAACGAATTACAGCTCTTAGGCCAGAAAGGCCGTTTCCCATTTAACGCTGAATAAAAGTTAAGCAGAAACCTTTTTCATTCTCAGCTCACATTACCGACGCCATAAGCTGGCCTGGTTCTACGCCTAAAGTATAAACGAACGCTAGCAGCAGCAAAACAAGACATTTAAAACATCACACAAACAGCAGGAAAATGTCAGCCCTGTTATGAAATGCCAGCGATGAATTTTTAGCCACACAATTCCTTCCTCGTTATTCATGCGTTTAATTCCTTAATGCACTGCCACAGAAATGTGAATCATGAATACCAACACATTCATCACTAAAATGCACCTCCATGTTCATCACCACTGCGCATAAATTTAGTCCAATTGCAGTCAAAAAAAGTGGAATATTTAAAACGCAAAACGGGCCAGACGGCCAGACGTCTGTCCTCTTTCACTGCCGGTTAAGTACCGGCCGCTCGCACTGCTGAGGATCGTCTAATAAAACCAAAACCAACTGTGTTTTGGAAACATGGTTTCCTTGGTGCTTGCAGTGCTTCTCGTTTCTCACTGTTCACTGCTGTCCTTGCTCTTCAACACCCGTTTTAACATCATGAAGTGCTTGGTAATGAGCTGATGAGCTGGAAAAAACTCTTTTTATTGAAAAATCTGAGACTGGCTATAGCTCACAGATAACTTTAACCTCTTCCACTCCTCGAGACCACCGGTGGCTCCAAACCGCACTTGGTCATGTTCTTCAAAACGTTCATATTCCATAAGCTCCATTCAGAAGCTGGGAGTCGTGTGAGGCTGTAGCTCTTCTCTCCAGTCTAATAGACGGTGATGTCATTTTAAACCCTTATAATAAAAGAAGCTGAACTTTGTTTTTCTACTGAAAGTCGACCCGTTTTTTCCCCAAATCTGGGCTCTAAACTATAAACAGACGGCGTCTCTTCAGTGATCGGCTCTGGAAACATCACTTTTAGAAAATAACACAAAGAGCGTCGGAGATTTTTGGCTTTTAGCAGTGAATTGTAAGCATTTAGTGATATGTGCAGATCATAAAACACACGTTCTGTTCATTTGAGGGAGATTTTGCAAATAAACAAAATAAAAAGTTAAAACATTTTTTCGTGCAGTTACTGAATAATTTGCCTTATGATTTCTTCACGAAAATTCAGTTGGACAAACCAAAATATCCCCTGGAGGATACATTTATGGCATTTGGCTGACGGTCTTATCCAGAGCGACTTACAATTTCATCATTTTACACAAGTAGGCCAAGGCTGTGTTAGGAGTCTTGCCCAAGGACTCTTATTGGTATAGTGTAGGGTGTTTACCCAGGTGGGGGATTGAACCCCAGTCTACAGTGTAGAAGGCAGAGGAGTTACCCACTACACTAACCAACCACAACCGGTGGATAAGAAGTTAAATGAGTTTTCAACCATCGTTTCAAAGTTTCTCCGTATTTAAACAGGTAAAAAGTTCACAAAGTCATTCAGAGTGGTCTGACGTGAAAAGCTCCTATGTAGAGTCAAAGTTGTTGACTGTGGTGGTGACAGGAACCAGACGTCTGAAGTGTTTAACACCTTAAAAGCAGAAGTTATTACATGGATTTGAATGAATTTGCTGCGTGATTCTCTAAGACGGAGACACATTTCAGCCTAAAGCATTTGATTTAAACATGCTTGGAGAGAGTGCCGTGAGGGGAAATATTGTTGTGTCAGCTTTTCCGCTATTTTACCTTCATCAGCATTACATATAAACACTGAGGAGACACGTGTGGCTTCACTGGTGGTTTAGGATAGTGAATAAAGCGGCTGTGTCTGTGTTGTCGTCATGGTGATGTCTGGTTCCTATCACCACCACTGTAAAGACGTCTGTCTGTCTTTAATAAAGTCTCAGGTAGGTCACCAGTTGCACTGGACTGAACCCAAGTCACTATACGAGCTACGCTTATAATAGCAGACCAGGTGAAACTGCACAGATACCAGATCAGCACTTTTACTCTGAGACGCTTTGTGAGGACAGGAGCTGGACTACACAGGACCCAGGACTGGCTTAATCCCTGTACGAGAGACTGGCCCATAATATAATAGCAATCCATGCTGATACGTTCCGCTTGATATATTTCTCTTGGTTCGTTTTTTTGGGTTTGAGTTCATCAGTTTGGTTTTTTTTAAATATTGCTCAGCGCCTAAACAAATAAAGCAGAATTTTACGGGATTTTTCGACAAATTATTACTTTGTAAGCTTGCTTATTATTTTACCAGTCTCATCAAGTTTTACTCAGCACTTTGGGTCAGTTTCAAACAGAATTTTGATGGATATGCGTCAGTTTTGGACTCAAAACATGCAATGTGGGTCGGGTTGGGTCAGTTTCAAACAGAATTTTGATGGATATGCGTCAGTTTTGGACTCAAAACATGCAATGTGGGTCGGGTTGGGTCAGTTTCAAATAGAATTTTTGTGTGATTTTATCGTATCAAGTTTTACTCAGCACTTTGGGTGATGATGAGCCAGTTCGGGTCAGTTTTGGGCAGAATTTTGCTGGACTCAGGTAGGGCTGATAACTTTTGTTAAGGTCAACAATAAAAAATCCTCTACAAATATTTCCGCTGTCGATTTTCTGTTTGACGTGAATCCAACCTAGAGACAGTTAATGACTTGACCTGAAGAGGACAGCCGTGCACTCACAGCTGCAAACAGCTTATTATCGCACATCTTTTCATTACAATAAAATTAGTGCACTAGCGTACTGAAATGATACGGTTTAAATAAAGCGCCATGTTTTTTTCTGTGACGGTCGTTTGGCTGTTCACACGAATAGAGGCCACATTTAGTCTATAGACTCGGGTCAGTTTTGGACTCAAAATTGACGATGTGGGTCGGGCTGGGTCAGTTTTAAACAGAATTTTGTTGGACACGGGCCAGTTTCGGACTCTTGACGAGCTGGGTCGGGATGTCAGATGTGGGTCAGGTTCGGACTGTAATGTTACTTCGGGTCGGGTCTGGCTCTGACTGAAGGTTCTCAGGCTGTATCTGTGCTCGGACCAACACTCCAGTCCAGATCAAGCCTCTAAAAGAACCGCTGGAAAAGCCCCCCGAGAAGCATTCCGAACTAATGA